>NC_092646.1:49249575-49407075 GCF_039555335.1 Amphiura filiformis | reverse complement strand
GTCGTCTGGACCAAAATTAATAAAGCATAATAAATTGTTGTTAATACAAGCATTTGTTATGCACGTGAATTTCTGCAAAATAGATAAACTTTATTAGATGAAAACGTTTTTGATGCTAACGAACTGACGATTTGTTTATTGTTTATTTCGTGATTAATATAATAAATAAAAGTGCACCAAAATAAAATAACAAAATCTTCATTTTAAACCTCGTCTGATAATCGAGTCAAGGCAAAAGTCTAACAATGGAATCAACTGCAGTGCCAAAAGCGGATAAGTGCAATAGCTGCCATATGTAGCTGCCATGTATAGATTAACAAAATACTGTGTGTAAATTGCCAAATGTTCACAGGGCAGCTATAACACTTAGCCATATTTCTGGCACTGAGCAATCGAATATACAGACTAACATTGGGTTTATGATTGTCATACATTGTAAAGTCACGATTTATACCAACATGAAAGTCGATTCCTTGCATAGGTTTTCAACTCAAATTCAAACTCACGCGCACTAAATTTTCATGCAAAAACTTATTTGAAAAATCCCATTTTCCATAATTATTGAATCTATTCCTTTAGGTTCTAAATCGAGCATATATTATAAGAAAAAGTACGTTTTATATGTCTTGTCATATAAAAATGTGACGTGGTATATCAAAAAGAGACATTTTTGGGCAGGTTATCAATTTTGAGTGTTTTACCTATCTTAAATATAGAGATATTTTACTCCACAACGCTGTTTTCCCCAAATGAAATCGGACATTCCTGAGTGAAGATATTGAGTTCGTAAGTTATGGTTGGCCTTTTATAAAATTGGAAATTGAGATATCGGCCTTTACAAATATTATTGACAATTATGTACATGCATATGTACATTGAAAACTGTCTGAAAATACAAGATGCCGGTCTGAAACAATATTTTAAACATTATTAACATCACAAATTTGCAACATACCCAAATTGAGGAAAAAATCACCCAGGGCAGTATGTTTGCTATTTCCATACGATCCTGCCCAAAAGTCTCTTCTTTTGCCACGCGTCACAAATAGGTAAATTATTCATATTTGAATATATTTAATAATAAGGTGTATTAGGTGAAATACGTCAGTCGTGTGTTCCAGTCTTTGGGTTTCAGTGAACAGTGATGTGTGCAATAAGTGAGAAAATATTGAACACTGCACATACAGCAGAAAAGATGAAATTTCTTCTGATCTTCTCTGTGTACATGTACACACTATGGGCCACAATGGCCTCATCCCAATGGCATGGTTACCTCAATTAAACAACCATAGTGCAAAATTTGACCTCAAGTAACAGAGTATGAGTTTTTTCCCCAAATTTTCAAAGGACATTCAATGAATGTACAAATGTATTGGGGTTAAAGAACTGCGCCCTGATGGGTGAGCATGTTGTGGATCCTAGTGACAGTCACCTCCTCACTAAATGGAAAATTATAACAGTAACGACATCCCATACGAATCGACTCTTGTTCCCTTCCCACCCCATATTACCAAGCATGTAAATTGTTAAGAAAATATACACGGTAGTTATTAGGCCTTTGGGCAATAAAAACGTTGTTGACCCAGTCAGAGTTTAGACAAATTGGACAAATTGGTAAATTTATGTTTTTCTGAGGTCAAAGTCAGTGCCACGAAGCCATCAAATTATTCGTTATCTTGAAGTTCATTGTCATCTTTGTGTATATATCCTGGTATCATTTGCGCCAATTTGGGTTATAAATTTAATATTTCAACAAAATAAAGAACGGGTATAAATTATTGGGATAAAAGATATGCTGTGACTATGCTGTGACACTCTGCTGAGTTGAAATCAAAGTAAAATGACTAATAGGGATATTTTACCAATTTAACTCGAAACTTGGAATAAGAATATTTACAGGGTGTATCAAAATGATTGGTACCGACGACTTTTCATTTTTGCAGATTTTTTTTACTATATTTTGTACCAGTTTGGGGTTAATTGTATACATATTTGAAATGATAGTAGTTTTATCTTCTCTACGAATTTTAGATCTTAAAGATAGCACATTCGGTTCAGAAGTTACATGATTCTAAAGGAAAGTAGGTGTTTTACACTTTTCATCGTAACGCTGGATCCGTAGCGCACCATTTTCAAGCTGTTGCGCTCTATTTTATTACAAATACCTGTCGAGAATGATATATATGTTGAAGATCTTGGAAATGTTTTATTTTTTCCTTGCATATTTCTTCATTCACGATGTGCACTAATCAATATTTATTGGTTGATAGTAATGTCAAAGCCGTAATACCTTATTAACTTGAATTAAGAGCACGTATGCAATAAACATTTTAAGCAGTGAACATATTCATCTTTTTGTGTATAAGTAAAACCATGATTACGCCGATCTTCATTTAATTGACAATAGCTCCCAGATGCATCAACCTTTCATCGTCAGATTATTAGATCAATAAGTTAACATATGCCCCTTTCTATTTATAGTACAAAAACAATATTAATTAGCAATCTTATATTTTTGATATATTTTTGAAAATGTCACATGTCTCGGTACCAATCATTTTGATACACCCTGTATGTGATGGGCCTCATGACATGTAGACTTCTCCGTAGTCCACTTGCCAACTGTGCATACTCTGGCTATTGCATTTAAGCTTAGAACTCTGATTAAATTAATTTGTGCACAATTGATAGAATTTCACATCTGATCTTTTCAGTCACCGTATACTCTCTCTGTTTGTTAGCTTCCCAAGTGGACTGCTGACTTTGGATTGCGGTTTACATGCTTAACACGGCTGTCTATGGATGAGATTGTCGGATTTCTGGCCTACTAAAATTGGCCATGATGTAATGCATCTTTAAATGGATCTGGCTTGTGATTGGTCGCCCAGATCTCGTTATGGTTTAAATCCTCCGGGCACCGCCAACACAAAGGGCGGTATCGTTGTGTACCATGTAGTTATTAAAATAACTACATGGTACACAACTATACCGCCCTTTGTGTTGGCGGTATCGTTGTGTACCATGTAGTTATTAAAATAACTACATGGTACACAACTATACCGCCCTTTGTGTTGGCGGGAACATTTAACTCTCAGTAGGTGCATGAGCGCGTCTTGTACTTGCTTGCGGTTTAATTGGATTGATAGACAAGTATGATTGACAGGGTGTGTTAAGGGACTTTGCCCTATCAATGTCCCGTTTAAAATTCAAAGTCCATAGTCGATTTTTAACTCGGGCTTTCGAGATTAATAAACTGGCAGATTCTAAAATTAGAATTTTTCAGTATTGAAGTACTATTATAGTTATGCCATTATGATATGTTGCATTCAATAATATAAGCCTACGTTTACTTTACTTTTACTGTCATATAATTATATAAACTTTTTCATAACCATTTTATACTAGTATTTTGATGTAATAAATATTAGTATAATTTCGAGTTCAACTGAATGCGTTCATCATGAATAATAACATATTTTTATTTATCAAAAATATCGACTATGGCATAGTCTACATGACATGAGGTATATAGAGAAAACACTACAATCGGAATACACACCTTTAAAAGGTAGCAAAATATCAAGTTCACATATAGGCTATATAATACATAGCAGATAGTAGGCGTTTTATATACTTGTAAATGTCAAGAGAAAGGGCTGACAAAATCTTTGCGTTCGTTATCTTGATTCTGATGGGGTTAACTTGGGTTACATACCTCTTTGTAAAAGCATAGCATAACCCTTAACTCTAAATACTAGTTTTAGTGACAGTTGTGAGACCCAAATCAGAAAGTTAAAGGTATAAAAAGGTAGACTAGAGTTTAACTATTGTTATCAAAATAAGAAAAAGGCCCGGGGAAAAGGCTGGCTGGGTTGGCCCATTGTTGTCGAAATAAAAGTAAAAACGTGTTAACTAATGTAGTACTAGAGTTCATTGTCAAAGAAATAATTGAGTGACAGTAACTGTGGTTTTTTTTATCATAAAAAGGGAAAGATTTAAACTGATTAACTTTATTTTTACAGGTTCGATTGGCTTTCTATATGATATTATGTATAAGTGAAAGTTTCTAGAGAGTCGAAGTCTGCCCTGTTGTAAACTTTAGAATTGAGCTTCTTGTTAATTCTCTGTTGTGAAATTGCTGTTGTCAGTATATGGTTAAGTGACTTCTTTTGGAAATTTCCAAAATACCGAAAAAGAATCAATCATTGCTTATAAAATTCGAACAAGCATGACAAGTTTGGGCTTACCTAGTAGTAAGTAAGTACCGCGCTTGAGTGAAATATTGTGAAGTTAATGGTTATGGTTATACTCAATAATGTGATCTGACGAAGCATTACAAGGTACTCTGGTTGGCTAAAAGGTTTCATTTCCAACCATTCCCATGCAGTCTTAACGACGGAGATCTCTAATTATTAGAGTTTGTTCTTAACTTGTTCCACTCTGCATGTCAGTAATTGTACATTGGGATATTCTATTTAAAATTTACACTGCCCCTGTAAAAGACTTGGGGAATATCGTCCACAGGGGGAGTATGTATTGCAAATGGAATGAACACATTAGGAAGTTCCATTTGAATTCCATATACATCCTCTACGAAAGATTCAACCTGAATCTTCAACAGAGAGAGGGAGAGTTTCAAATAGACGTGGTTATTGTGCTAATTCCATCTGACATACATACTCTCCCCGGGAAGATATTGTCAAAATCTTCCACAGGGGGGGGGGGGTGGACTTTCAATTGATCAGCACATTAAATGCCATTTGCTGTGATCAAAATCTCATTCTACGTCTCGGATGTAATTTCAAATATTGCCCACTTTCAACACGCTAAGATTTATAAAATATTCCAGGTGATCTTAATCGTGTTAATAAAATCCGTTCGTTTACCATGTTTGCGATGAACATGTCTGTGAATTTGCCCATTAAGTTTTATTTAGTGCTCACGGGGTAGATGTCCCATTTGGGGTGTAGATATAGGTAAAGCTATATATCGAGACCAAATCGAGCTCGTGCATCCAATATTCTCCCCCATTTTATCAAATTTTATCTACCAAAGACCCCTTATCTATAATCTCATTTCTCCCAATTATTTTTTTATTTTTTGACAAACTAGAGTAAAACGTAGAAATACGGTGTGACGTAGAACATTTAAGTCCCGTAGGAAACAAGGGTTCCTTTTATGTTCAAGAAACCAACAAGAATAATAGAACCAATATGGGTAAAAGGCCCTTTGGAGAAACTTAAAGGGAGTCTCCGACAATCATAACATTGTGCCTATGTTAGAAAAATAATTATCATGGTTTTGTTTAAAACAAACTCATATTGACCATAAAAACGAATAAAAATACTCGGCTCTCAACAAGCGATATTCAAAATTCCCGCGCCGAAATTGTCTAAGTGCAATGACGTAATGGTTATTCGTGCTCAATTGTCGTCAGCCTTCATTGTATTACTACATTGCCTCATTTCAAATGTTTAGTTTTAGTTTTGGTTTTGGTTTTGGTCACGTGGTTTCCTATTGTCCTGCGTAACCACTTGAATCATAAGATATCGAACTCACTGTTTCTACCTTTTGTTAAAAACTGAACATTTGTGTCAGTCAGTTTTGGTTTTGGTTTCAGTTTCTTATAAGTGGTGTGAAGAAAAAAATTATTTGGTTTATCTACTCTAAGTATACAAAAGAAATGTTTAAATTTCGCAGTGCAATATTCGCTGTCGTAGTGCACGTTAGAATATGACCGTTGCTAGGTCAACTGGATCACGCTTTCTTTGTTACGAACCACTGATCGAAATGATCACAACACAAAGCCTATGGCATATCAAAATTCGGAACAGGTGTATGTGCCCAGGCTTGGAGCAGTAACCAATGGTTACTAACGTGCACTACGACAGCGAATTCACGAGGAGAACAATCGAGCATGGTAATCTACATTGAAAGACGTGGTTTACAAAATCGAATAAGCCTAGGCTATTTCACCTGTGAAAAAATATAGACCATCGAAATATTTGCATTCGACATTACAAAAGGGGACACTATTGTAATTGTATAGGTGCTATAAACAAAATCGATTCATGTCCTTAATGCCATGTACAAGAATCGATGGAAGGCCATTATATGACCTCTAATAACCTAATGACTTTTACTGAAGCAATTTTACTGCAAAAGTAGAAGATAGAGGGAGAAGAGATTGTGTGGTGTGTGTGTGTGGGGGGGCAAGAGGGTATGGGCCGGGAGAAAGAGAAACAGATGGGAGAGAGCATTGGAAGTGAAAGGGAAGGGGGAGGAGAGCTCGAGATGAAGATATCGAATGTAGGGGAGGAGGAGGGGGGAGGGAAGAGGTGGTTAAATAGGGAGGGGAGTCCCCTCTTAAAGAGGTATGGGTTGTGCTTCCGGGGATAATAAACTAATTCATAATCAAATCATCTCCATGCATCGTTTATGTTTCATACAAACAAACAAAGCCCCCACCCCACCCCATCCTTCAATATACGCGCATGTATATGATTTCTAGGCCTAGAAGTCGTGAGTGTAATATGCCACCTTCGACAGAGAGCATCAACTGTCGTCCGCGGGATAGATTTCCGATATCAATCATTATAATAATTATGTTAGCACAATAGGCTATTGTATACTTCTGGTTATATACCCTATACTGTGTCCTCCTAGCATAATAGTGTTATGATTGCAGACCAGATCTGCTCTACTTTTTAATCCCTTGATTTTTGGTTTCTGAACAAAGAGAAACCAAAACTAAAGATTTGAAATGAGGGATTGTATTGCACTCGACAATATCGGCGCCCGGGAATTTTGAATATCGCGTGTTGAGGGACGGGTGTTTTTATTCATTTTTATGGTCACTATGAGTTTGTTTTACATAAAACCATTTGATTTGTGCGTGATAATTATTTTTCTTACATATGTGACGTGTCATGTCAAAAGCAGACACTTTTGGGCAGGATCGTAAATGGAGAAATAGCCAAAAATCTGCCCGGGTGATTTTTTCACAATTTGGGTTTGTTGCGAATTTGTGATGTTATTAATGTAAAAAATATTGTCTGATAGTTTCAGACCGGAATACAACTGGCATCTTGTATTTTTGAAACATTCTTCAAGGTAATTCCTACTCTCAACATTGTCAATAATATTTTTAAAGGCCGATATCTCAATTTCCAATTTTATAATACCATAACTTACGAACTCGTTATCTTCGCTTAGGAATGTCCGATTTCATTGGGGAAAATGGCGTTATGGAGCAAAATATCTTTATATTTAAGATATGTAAAAACCTCAAAATTTATAACCTGCCCAAAAGTGTCTGATTTTGACATGACACGTCACATATAAGGCACAATGTTGTGATTGCCGGAGACTTCCTTTAAACGTTCCCTTTTTTTCTAAGCGTACATTGATAACATCCAAAGCCACTTAAGTGTAAGAAAATACTATAGATCCCTCTGTTTTCAGTTTTCAAGAAAGGCCCCTTGCCTATACCAGAACTTGTACAAAATATCCCTTGCTCATGTTGGTTCAAACATAGACTGTAGAAAATATAGGTTACACCATTTATATATGCTAGGAGTCGAGTATAAAAACGATAAAATAAGTTTTTAAGACGCATACGGTACGTAGTTTGACAGAATATTCGCGTCTAGCGCCGCCCATACTCTTACTTGCTTGCTACCACTAAGATAAGATGCATTTTCGTCAACCTGAGACCATGCAATATACAACCGAGTAGTCCCACGTTCAACATAATGACGTTAATATTATGTATACACTTAAAACTACTGTAAGGAAGAGGGAGAGAGAATAGCTTACAAAACACTGCTATTGACTTTCAAGATCATTCATAGTCAGGCGCCGGTATATCTCTCTGATCTAATTGTCGCGTGTACACTCCAAGTCGGGTTTTAAGATCATCCTCACAGAACTTGCTTCGCGAGCATTCCAGCCACACAAGTACTTATGGAAGGAGCTTCTCTGTGATTGCACCAAAGTTATGGAACAGTCTTCCTTCTCATATTAAAAACTCCGGCACAATTTACCAATTTAAAACACATCTCAAAACTCATCTTTTCAACCAGGCTTACAGCTGAACTGCTCGCGAACCATGTTATTTCATGTTATTTCTGATTATTTTTGATTATGTACTCTATGATTGATTCTTGTGTTTTAATGATCTCAGCATGTGTATATTTGGCTGATTTTAGGTTTTTTTAGCTTTAAGTGTAAATTGGCTCAGCAATATTGATGTTTGTGTATTAGTTATGATTGCTGGTTTTATCCTGTTGTAGATTAAGAATTGATATTAATTTTGTTGGGTTTTATGCTTTTGTAGTTTTTAAGATGTTTGTAGTTTAAGGTATTTTCCTTTTGTGCAGCGCCTAGAGACCATTTTGTTTTGTGCGCTTTATAAATGTCCATTATTATTATTATTATTAACGTAAACGCTATGGTAATGGATATTTTCCTGATGGGAGTAATATATGGTATATTTATCTTAGTTATATTATGGCCAAAGTAGGGCAGGCATCAATTAAGGGTTGAACACCTGAGGGTTTTTTTCTGTATCAATTAATCCCTTAAGTAACACACGTTGAACTAAGACAGTTTCTGTACGAATCAGTGGCCAATTTTGAGTTTAAGTACCCATGAGTCTGTGTTGATTGTCATGAACCTGATGTAACCAAGGGATATATAATTCCATCAATACAACTGCCTCTAGTGCTACAATTTGAGGAAGAACTAGAGCTAATTGCGCATACACATATACGCGACCTTAGCAATAGCTAATTAACTAAGCCTATAGCTAATTAGCCCAGCTATATAGCATGAATGCATGTAAGCAGTAGTATATTATGCTGATTTTACTGAGAGGTCTTTTTTGAAATGCACTATAACTTTGGAATTTGGCTAGAGACCAAGGTTAATTTGTTAGCTCACCTATAGCATATGCAAGTTCAAAAGGTCCAGCATATGTATAATTCATTGGAATATACATGTATGAACAGATGTTTGTAGTATTATAATTATAATTACATAATTATTTTCCATAATATTACAGTATGTGAAATCATTTTGATAAGGCCAAGTAAAATAAAAACATGTTTCAAAAATGAGGAAGAGGGGGCTTTTTATTTTTTATCGTAAAATTGGTGCAAATACCCATAATTAGAACTGTTTTAGCGCACACAATAATGCCCGGGAAAAAGGAGGAGGCCTCTTTTTATATCTTGTTCAACGAGATAGGCCTCCTCTAATTATCACAAAACCTTCCAAAAGTGTTTCTTGTATATTAGCAAGGCTATAGAAAGCATCTTTACTCATAGACATATTTTTTTTAAAAGTTATAACTGAATTTCAAAAAATAAAAATAAAAATTGAAGAAACCTCAAAAAAGGAAGCGGGAGAAGACGCGAAACATGATTATTTTTTTATTCGGCCTAACCAAAAATTATTCAATATTCATTCAAATATTTCTGTGCAACTTTGGTCAAGCGCTATTATAGTGCGACTTCCTAAGGTATTTTGCTACATACTGGTAGTAATACCTACATGACCTTTGACCTCAATGACCTTTGACCCAATGACCTTTGACCCCAATGGATGTATGCAAGTAATGTCATGCTATATTATAATTTGTGGAATGACTTAGAATTTTTAGTAACAGAACAGAAAATCACATCAGCCATAATGACCTTCGTATGACCTTTGACCTCAAGGCTAATGCATGTATCAAGTGACGTCATCTTGCTGTGTAATTCATGTAAGGAGTAGCAGTTTTAGTAAAAATAATAGGAAATAACATTTTCGGCCATAATGACCATTCCATGACCTTTGACCTTGAGTTGGCCATGTCACATTTGTGCCACCAGCTATTGGTCCTGATGACCAAGTAACATTGTTGTACTATGTTATATTTGCGACAGCATCAGCATTTTAGGGTATTTGGTCATATACCGGAAGTATCTCTTAATGACCTTTGACCCCGATTCTGGACAATAACTTTTAGACACTGGGTATAGCTGATGCATGTACCAAAGTGCCATCATCGTGCTGTGTAATTTGTGGAAGGAGTAGCATTTAGTGAAATCACGTTTTTGGCCATTGACCGGAAGTGGATGACCTTTGACCTGAAGTTGATCATGTTTCATTTGTCCCCACCCAATGGTCCTAATGACCAACTACGGTCAACATGGCTCAAAGCATATGGCTACGGTGGCTCATTATAAGATTGACAGAAAGAAAGAAAGAACTAGATCTGGTTACAGATCTGGACCTAACCGGGGCCGGAAATGCCAGTCTTAAAGTTTATGGACATCTCACACCATTAATGGTGCATCGCTGTAGCATGTAGGGGCTTTATCCGTCTTCCATAGGCTGAGATACAGCTACTTTTCCGTAATTTTAAACATTTTTTTTGCAAATTTGACGTTTTGACCCCCTTATGACCTTTGACCCCAATATAAAAAAAACCTCATATACACCACGAAAATGCATTGTTACAGTTTAAATTTAAAAAATCTACTATGCTTAGTTATGGAGATAAAAATTCTTGAAGTTATTTAGCTTAAAACCGGAAATGACGTCTAAATGACCTTTGACCAAAAAAATAAAAATACCGTGCATACATCGGGTAACACTAATGCATATATGAAGTTTATATCACTCTGGTCTGGTTATGTTTTGAGATAAAAAAATGAACATATTTGATGATTTTTGGTTTTTGACCGGAAGCGACCCCTTAATGACCTTTGACCCCGAAACTGTACACACCCCAAAGACCCTGGTTGGTAGCAATGCATGTGTGCTAATGACAACAAAATGCTATGTAATTTGTAAAAACAGTGATTTTTTGAATATTTTTAGCTTTTAGACCGGAAATGACCCCTTAATGACCTTTGACCCAAATTCTGTGAATAATTTATAGGCACTGGATATAGCCGATGCATATGTGTAAGTGACATCAACGTACTATGTAATTTGTGGCAGAAGAAGCATTTTGAAGATATTTGGTTTTATACCGGAAATGACCCTTAATGACCTTTGACCCCAAATTTGTGAATATCCTATAGACACTGGATATAGCCGATGCATATGTGCAAGTGACGTCATTGTAGGATGTAACATGTAGGAGAAGAAGCATTTTGAAATTTGTTGCCAGAAGAAAGAAGAAAGAAGAAAGATCCGATAGCATCACAAGACCTAGCCGGTGTCCCGGCTAGGTAAAGAACTAGATATATTGCATCCTTAGTAAGGCTGCGAAGTCTAGCCGTGATTTTGAAATGACCTCTGATGACCTGGAAATGACCTTCACCACATATTTTGCATCATATCCACATAACGTATACTAATTTCCATGCAAATTGAACAAACTTTGCAATTTGACCCCTTTTGACCTTTGGTTGACCTCTGGTGACCTTGAAATGACATCCAATATATTTTGAATCATATCAAGATCACATATACTAATTTTCATTTCAATCGGACAAACTTTAGAATTTTACCCTTTTGACCCCAAAACAGACCCTCCTCCATGTTTAAGCCAAATCTGATTACAATCGTATATGAACATAATGCTAGAGCCCTTTTGGCATTATTCGGATGATCACAGCACGTAATATGCAGACAATATTGAATTTTAAAGTGATTTTCAGTGATCAACCATTTTTGTCCCCTGTATGACCTTGAACTCAAAATCTGTGAGGACCCCATAGACACCAACTAATGTCAATGCATATGTGTCAGTCGCATCTCTGTACCATAGAATCTGTAGGAAAAGAAGCATTTTGAAGGTATTTGGTTATGTGCCGGAAATACCACCTTAATGACCTTTGACCCCAAATCTGTGAGGACCCCCTAGGCCCCGGCTATAGCCAAGGTCAATGTATAAATCTCATTACTGTACCATGTAATCTGTAGGAGAAGAAGCATTTTTGGTAAAAATCACATTTTTTAGCCAAAATTACTCATGCATGACGTTTGACCCCAAAGGGGTCTGGTCAAATGTAAAGGCTGGGGTAGTGGAGCTTGTGCCCAAGTTTGGTCATAATCGGTCAAATAATAAAGGAGCTAGAGCAAAATTATGTTAAATGTTGACAGAAAGAAGAAGAAGAAGAAGAAGAACTAGTGGCAAATGGTGGTCATAGACCACAAACCTAGCTGTGGCATGTTGGTGTTTTGGAGGTATCTGACCCCTGCAAAATGTTCCAGAAATGTTCCCCTGGTCATGAGGTTTGTTGTCACCAAGTTTGAGTCCCATACGACTTGCAGATGCCCAGAAAGTTAAATTTTACGATTTGACCCAGATGACCTTTGATCTGACCCCTGTAAAGCATTCCAAAGTGTTCCCCTGGTCAGTAAAATTTGTTATCACAGAGTTTGAGCCCCGTACCCCTTACAGATGTCCAGAAAATGCATTTCTAAAATTTGACCTCTGCATGACCTTTGACCTGACCCCTTCAAACTGTTCCCATGTTCATGAGATTTGTTGTCACTGAGTTTGAGCCCCATACCCCATACAGATATCCAGAAAATGAAAGTTTATGATTTGACCCCAGTTAACCTTTGACATGACCCTGCAAAGTGTTCCAAAATATTCCCCTGGTCATTAAATTTGTTGTCACAGAGTTAGAACACGGTACCCCTTACAGATGTCCAGAAAATGCATTTCTAAAATTTGACCTCTGCATGACCTTTGACCTGACCCCTGTAAAATGTTCCCCAGGTAATGAGATTTGTTGTCACTGAGTGTGAGCCCCACACCCCTTACAGATATCGAGATACGGCAAAATAGATTTTACCCCCTTAATGACCTTTGACCCCAATTCTGTGTGCAAGGTATGGGCACTGGGTAAAGCCGATGCACATGTGTAAGTGACGTCATTGTGCTATGTAATATGTGGCAGAAGAAGCATTTTGAAGGTATTTGAGTATATACCGGTAATGCCCCTTAATGACCTTTGACCCCAATTCTGTTTGCACCCTATGGGCATTGGATATAGCCGATACATATGTGCATGTTACGTAATTGTAGGGTGTAACATGTAGGAGGAGAAGCATTTTGAAATTAATTGCCAGAAAGAAAGAAAGAAAGAAAGAAGAAAGATCCGATAGCAAAACAGTACCTAGCTCGGGGGGTTGGAAACCCCCAGCTAGGTAAGAAGAAGAAGAAAGAAACTACTGGGAAACAGGAGTCTAGCCGCCGCTCGGCTAGACTAAAGAAAGAAACAACTAGACTTAGCTGTGGTCTAAGACCACGAACACAGCCGTGTTTTGACGCCTTAATGACCTTTGACCTCAAAATATATAAAACGCCCATAGACATTGGCTAATGTCAAT
This sequence comes from Amphiura filiformis, assembly GCF_039555335.1. Taxonomy (NCBI): domain Eukaryota; kingdom Metazoa; phylum Echinodermata; class Ophiuroidea; order Amphilepidida; family Amphiuridae; genus Amphiura; species Amphiura filiformis. The sequence goes on along the minus strand of NC_092646.1, from coordinate 49,393,734 downwards.
GTATGGGTCCAAGTGGCACCACTTTGCTATGTTATTTGTGGCAGAAAGGGGCATTTTGAAGGTTTTTCGTCTCAGACCGGAAGTGATCCCTTAATGACCTTTGAAAAAAAAAAAAAAAATACCACATGTACAATAGGTAAACACAATTCACGTGTGAATATACCATCACCCTCCAATGTTTTTCTTAGCAAATAAAAAAAAATTTGAAGGTTTTTCGTTTTATACCGGAAGTGACCCTTAATGACCTTTGATTCCAAATTTGTGAGGACCCCATAGACACTGGGTAATAACAATGCATGTGTGCAAGTGGCGTCACTGTCATACGTAATTTGTGGGAGAAGAAGCATTTTAAAGGAATTTCGTTTTATACCGGAAGTAGCCCCTTAATGACATTTGACCCTAAATAAAAAAAATACCACATATGCACAGAGTAACTACAATTTATTTGTGAACATACCGTTACTGTCCTATGTTTTTCTTAGCAAATAAAATTTTTGAAGGTTTTTCGTTTTATACCGGAAGTGACCCCTTAATGACCTTTGACCCCAAATCTGTGAGGACCCCATAGACACTGGATAATAACAATGCATGTGTGCAAGTGGTGTCACTCTCCTACGTAATCTGTGAGAGAAGAAGCATTTTGAGTTGAAATCACGTTTTTGACCCATATGACCCCTGCTTGACCTTTGACCCCACGAGTTTCATATGACATGTAGGGGCATGGTCAATGATGGTTGTGACCAAGTTAGGTCAAAATCGGTACAAGCATGTAAGTGCTAGAGCAAATGTAGTGGTCGGCAGAAAGAAAGAAAGAAGAACTAGACTAAGCTGTGGTCTAACCCACGAACACAGCCGTGTTGTTACCCCTAATGACCTTTGACCCCAACATATATGAAAACGGCCATAGACATTGGCTAATGTCAATGCATGGGTGCACGTAACACCACTTTGCTATGTTACTTGTGGCAAAAGGGGTATTTTGAAGGTTTTTCGTCTCAGACCGGAAGTAACCCCTTAATGACATTTGACCCCAAATAAACAAATACCACATATGAATTGGGTAACAACAATTCATGTGTGAACATACCGTTACTGTCCTATGTTTTTCTTAGCAAATAAAATTTTTTGAAGGTTTTCGTTTTATACCGGAAGTGACCCCTTAATGACCTTTGACCCCAAATCTGTGAGGACCCCATAGACACTAGGCAATAACAATGCATGTGTGCAAGTGGTGTCACTATCCTACGTAATTTATGGGAGAAGAAGCATTTTAAAGGTATTTCGTTTTATACCGGAAGTGGCCCTTAATGACCTTTGACCGTAAATAAAAAATACCACATATACACAGGGTAACTACAATCTACGTGTGAACATACCGTTACTGCCCTATGTTTTTCTTAGCAAATAAAAAAAAAAATTGAAAGTTTTTCGTTTTATACCGGAAGTGACCCCTTAATGACCTTTGACCCCAAATCTGTGAGGACCCTATAGACACTGGGTAATAACAATGCAAGTGTGCAAGTGGTGTCACTGTCCTACGTAATCTGTAGGAGAAGAAGCATTTTGCGTTGAAAACACGTTTTTGACCCCTATGACCCCTGCGTGACCTTTGACCCCACGAGTTTCATATGACATGTAGGGGCATGGTCAATGATGGTTGTGACCAAGTTAGGTCAAAATCGGTGCAAGCATGTAAGTGCTAGAGCAAATGTAGTGGTCGGCAGAAAGAAGAAGAAGAAAGAAAGAAGAAACTAGAGCAACTGTGCCCTTTGCAAGGGCACAAGGTAAGTTAGGCGGATGACTGTGACGATCTGATCAAGCAGCAACACTGTGCTGGATAGTATTAACCTGACCTTTGACCTCTGTATGCCCCCCTTAATGACCTTAAATGAATTTTAAAATATTTAAAACATCTTAAGAATGTCATAAGGATCATTGCATTTAAATTTCAGCTCAATTGAAGCATTTTGAAAACTTGACCTTTGACCCCTTTATTGCCCTTAATGACCCTAAATGAATTTTAAAATATTTTCAACATGTTTAGAATGTCATAAGGATCATTGCATTCAAATTTCAGCTCAATTGGAGCATTTTGGAACACTTTACCTTTGACCCCTTTATGACCCCTTAATGACCTTAAATGCATTTTAAAATGTTTTTAAAATGTTAAGAATGTCATAAGGACCATTGCATTGAAATTTCAGCTCAATTGGAGCATTTTTAAAAACTTGACCTTTGACCCCTTTATGACCCCTTAATGACCTTAAATGAATTTTAAAATATTTTTTAAATGTTTCAAATGTCATAAGGATCATTGCATTTAAATTTCAGCTCAATTGGAGCATTTTGATAAACTTGACCTTTGACCCCTTTATGGGCCCCTTAATGATATTAAATAAATTTTAAAATATTTGAAACATGTTTAGAATGTCATAAGGATCATTGCATTTACATTTCAGCTCAATCGGAGCATTTTCGGTTAAAATGACCTTTTTTGACCCCTGTGACCCCTTGGATGACCTCTGACGTTAAACAACACATAACTTTTGTAGCCAGCTACCCAATACTGCTTGTGACCGAGTTTGGTCGAAATCCGATCAAGGATGTGGCAGAAGAAGCAAATTGTGAGAAAGAAGAAGAAAGAAAGAAAGAAAGAAAGAAAGAAAGAAAGCACAAGAAAGAAATAAGTTAGGCTGCACGCCTAACTTAAGAACCTGTAAGAAAAAAGACACAGCCGTGACTAACGTCACGGCTGTGTAACTAGACTAAGCTGTGGTCTAACCCACGAACACAGCCATGTTGTGACCCCTAATAACCTTTGACCCCAACATATATGAAAACGACCATAGACATTGGCTAATATCAATGCATGGGTGCACGTGGCACCACTTTGCTATGTTACTTGTGGCAGAAGGGGCATTTTGAAGGTTTTCGTCTCAGACCGGAAGCGACTCCTTAATGACCTTTGACCCCAAATAAAAAAATACCACATATGAATTGGGTAACCACAATTCATGTGTGATCATACCGTTACTGTCCTATGTTTTTCTTAGCAAATAAAAAAAAAAATTGAAGGTTTTTCGTTTTATACCGAAGTGACCCCTTAATGACCTTTGACCCCAATTATGTGAGGACCACATAGACACTGGGTAATAACAATGCATGTGTGCAAGTGGTGTCCCTGTCCTACGTAATTTGTGGGAGAAGAAGCATTTTAAAGATATTTCGTTTTATACCGGAAGTGTCCCCTTAATGACCTTTGACCCTAAATAAAAAATACCACATATACACAGGGTAACTACAATTTATGTGTGAACATACCGTTACTGTCCTATGTTTTTCTTAGCAAATACAACATTTTGAAGGTTTTTCGTTTTATACCGGAAGTGACCCCTTAATGACCTTTGACCCCAAATCTGTGAGGACCCCATAGACACTGGGTAATAACAATTCATGTGTGCAAGTGGTGTCACTGTCATACGTAATTTGTGGGAGAAGAAGCATTTTAAAGGTATTTCGTTTTATACCGGAAGTGGCCCTTAATGACCTTTGACCCTAAATAAAAAATACCACATATACACAGGGTAACTAAAATTTATGTGTGAACATACCGTTACTGTCCTATGTTTTTCTTAGCAAATAAAAAAATTTGAAGTTTTTTCGTTTTATACCGGAAGTGACCCCTTAATGACCTTTGACCCCAAATCTGTGAGGACCCCATAGACACTGGATAATAACAATGCATTTGTGCAAGTGGTGTTACTGTCCTACGTAATCTGTGAGAGAAGAAGCATTTTGAGTTGAAATCACGTTTTTGACCCCTATGACCCCTGCGTGACCTTTGACCCCACGAGTGTCATACAACATGTAGGGGCATGGTCAATGATAGTTGTGACCAAGTTAGGTCAAAATCGGTGTATGCATGTAAGTGCTAGAGCAAATGTAGTGGTCGGCAGAAAGAAGAAAGAAGAAAAAAGACACAGCCGTGACTAACGTCACGGCTGTGTAACTAGACTAAGCTGTGGTCTAACCCACGAACACAGCCGTGTTGTTACCCCTAATGACCTTTGACCCCAAAATATATGAAAACGGCCATAGACATTGGCTAATGTCAATGCATGGGTGCATGTGGCACCACTTTGCTATGTTACTTGTGGCAGAAGGGGCATTTTGAAGGTTTTTCGTCTCAGACCGGAAGTGACCCCTTAATGACATTTGACCCCAAATAAAAAAATACCACATATGAATTGGGTAACCGCAATTCATGTGTGCGCATACCGTTACTGTCCTATGTTTTTCTTAGCATATAAAAATTTTTGAAGGTTTTTCGTTTTATACCGGAAGTGACCCCTTAATGACCTTTGACCCCAAATCTGTGAGGACCCTATAAACACTGGGTAATAACAATGCATGTGTGCAAGTGGTGTCACTGTCCTACGTAATTTGTGGGAGAAGAAGCATTTTAAAGGTATTTCGTTTTATACCGGAAGTGGCCCCTTAATGACCTTTGACCCTAAATTAAAAAATACCATATATACACAGGGTAACTGCAATTTATGTGTGAACATACCGTTACTGTCCTATGTTTTTCTTAGCAAATAAAATTTTTTGAAAGTTTTTCATTTTATACCGGAAGTGACCCCTTAATGACCTTTGACCCCAAATCTGTGAGGACCCCATAGACACTGGATAATAACAATGCATGTGTGCAAGTAATGTCACGGTCCTACGTAATCTGTGAGAGAAGAAGCATTTTGAGTTGAAATCACGTTTTTGACCCCTATGACCCCTGCGTGACCTTTGACTCCACGAGTTTCATATGACATGTAGGGGCATGGTCAATGATGGTTGTGACCAAGTTAGGTCAAAATCGGTGTAAGCATGTAAGTGCTAGAGCAAATGTAGTGGTCGGCGTCACGGCTGTGTAAAGAACTTGACAGAAACAGACCTTAGCAATTTTGCAAATTGCTAAGGAACGAGTGGTTTTTATAGCTTTTGTAGGAGGAACATTTCATGATGGAAAGTGCAAGATGGTCGTACGTACAAAAGCTTCCATTTGTAAATTGTTTTTACATTTCAAGATTCAGGAGGTGGTATACGATAGCTGAATTAATGCAATTAATTGAATACTTTCAAGGGTCATTAAACTTAAAATGCAATGTTAATAGTAGGTTCTAAATGTTTGGTAAACTCTTCCCTCCTTTTGCTGGCCGCATAATTCAAGGCTCTGTGTCACCATAGTCCGACGAGTGCACCCTATTTTTCTTAGTTTTCCTTCTAGATTATGCTGGGTGATCTACAGATAAAACGGGTCCTAATGGTCAAACTGTGGCACCTGGATGCTAAAAAATAAGTTCTGGACGTATAGATTATAAATTTTACTGTCGATTGACATGTTTGATAAAAATAAAACCAATGAACTTTCATTAATTCAGAATGTAAAAGCACACGGGTGGAATATGAGTATAATACATTATCATAGCTTCTTAATGGAACACGCCGGCATTCACAACATTATGCCTTACATGTTAGAAAATTTTCAAGCACGAATCACGTGATTTTATTTAAAAAAAATGCTCACCACGCGATATTCAAATTTCCCGGGCACCGATATTACCTGTGGCTCAATTTTTGTGTGTGTTGAGCACAAATAACTATGACCCAAGTAGGTGCACTATTCGGCCACGACACGACTGCGATTTAAAAAAAAACATTAAAAAGAAAATAAAGAGTAAGCAAACAAACACAACAAAAATAGCACCAGAAGGTTTTCAGCAAACGAATACTGTTTTATTTATGGAACCGTACATTTACACTGAATAGTTTAATAGAGAACAAAGCCGTTCTAATGGTATTGACTATTTATTTCTTATATAGTATTTGTGTATCATCATGTTTAACCTTTTCAAATCGGGACCCATTTTTTTATATATTATCTAAAACCGACAGACCTACTTTGAACTTGCCTATAAGTAGTCCTAATAGGGCAGAAATGTATGGTTGCTGTATTGTATACATTGTTTCAACAGCAAGCCCAAATATGCATGGTTCATGGTGCTTGCATTGATTCAAACACGATGTGGAAAAACAAAACAAAAAAACAAAACAAAACAAAAAACAAAAAAACAAACACAAACACACACACAAAAAACAAACAAACACACAAACTAAAAAACTTACATTTGATCCATCAAACATTAAAAGTTTTTTAGCCCCAAATATGTTTGTCATTCATAGAATGACCTCTGATGTATTGGGTACATAATCGCATACTGCACAACACGAGGTCAAGTATTACTAAATAGAGGTTAATGGACTGCGCCACTGAAATGAGATCGTTTTGGATCACTTATGACGCGATCAAACACGATGAGTCGCTTGTCGCTCAAATCGATTTATCCATAGTTATCGATAAAGGCCAGTATTTCGTTATGTTTCCGATTGTTGTCTGTGACATAAAATATTCATATCGCAAGAACCACAAGTCCAAAGTCGATGGCATTTTCAGGATTATTGTCGCCTGCTAAATGGCCAAGAATTGCAAATAACATAAAGCTTGATTGATGCCGTGCGACAAAATTGTGGTGTGATTGTGTAACTACCATACGTTCTACTTGTAAGCTCTTGTTGCTTATGATAGAAATGCAGAAAGTAGTATGCATTATGAGCATTGTGAATATGTAATTAAATTACGGTTTTTATTCCCCTTAATTATGTTGCTATAAGAACAGCAATATGCAAAATTATAATGAAATCTGCCTATGGTGTTGAAATTAAAAACATACTTGCATTTCTACACACCTGTATATGAATTAACAGAGCGCCTATAGGTAACAATTCGGCGCAGAACAATAATAAAAAGAGCTCGAAAGCAAAACAAAACTTTGATCGAACTACAATAAGATCTGAATTCGCTACCTTTCTGCCAATAAAAGAAAATAATAATTTAATTTGCCACCACTTGATTCATCAAAGGAGTTAATTAATATTAAAATGAAATCCAAATACAAGGCTAGACATTGCCTTTTAGTAGCGGCGGTGCAATAATAATTTACTATAACCCGAGGTGAATTTCCAAACTTCCAAACATTATTCGCACGGCCACGTCGACGTGCTAAATTAATCTTGTCCCACTCACTTTGACCGTTTAATACATGAACAATCTTTACCTTTCTCCCCTTACAATGACAAATTTGGGTGAATCCAATTGTCCTAATTATGTGATCAGAATATTTTTACATTTGAACGATTTCATATTGTTTCTATACAGTTTTAGGACATACTATTGAAAAGTGGCCAAAAATGTGTGTCAATAATGCTTGCCTTATTGGTGTCTTGCCAAAACCCGCTTTCCCCCAAATAAATAATTCACTTTAGTACTACTGGATTATTACACCTCTGCTTAGCTCCAAAATAAAAAAAAAGTAGAGCAAGCAATAGATAACTGAAAACATTATAAATTAAGAATGACTTCAAGAACTTCGTTGATAATGGAGTAAAGTTTAAATAAAGTTTGCAACTTAACGTTGACTTTTACGTCAACTTCATATATATCGATTGGTTTTCTTGCTTTTTTCTACTTCAACACGAACGTTTTTGTCACGACATCAACAGCGTCTTGACGCTTAAGGTTACGCTGAATTTGGATGGTTCCAGGTTCAAATTGGCTGTTACGTAGCCACCTAAACCATTTTTTTTTGCAGAAAGTAAACATCGTAGGCCTAAAAATCATAGGTCATCTCGAAGCTAACATTCTAAGCATTATTATTAATTATTATTTATTAATCTAGCTCATGCACAAATGTACTTTGAAAGTGTTTCAATTTTGTTCACGTATAATGAGCATGAAGATTTTTGTGACAGAGGCCATAATTTATTTATACAAGTCCCGATTTCTCTCTCGATTTGGCTGCAGACTATAAACAGGTCAACATAATAATGTTGCTATCAATTGAAAATACAGCTTGTGTGGATTTTATTTTATAAGCTTACGCATTGACAAAATTTTGAGTGAAATCTGGTACCACTTTATTGTCATTTTGCATCAATAATATTGTTTTTGTGTATGATATAATCGCCAGAATTCTCAGCCACATTATTTCTATGATACCTTCTTAAACAACACGTGGTATGCTAATTTTACTAGGATTCGCCAAAAATGAAATATCTGTGCGTTTTGTCACATTGATGCTGTCATTTTCACGGATTTCAATATCTCGAGTTATGGGCCATGACAGAAATACACATGAACAAAATGAATTGTTTTAGCTTTATCTTTCAATCTGTTCACAGCACAATGGACATGGTTATTAATGATTAGCGTGAAATTCTAATCAAAAATTAAATACTTACTTTTTCATCAAAAATGTTGAAATACGGACCATTTTATATTATTTCCTCGAGAATTCAAGCCAGCACAACACACACACGTTGTATCGTATGGTACAGACAACTCGCATCCAATGACGTAGCGCGCTCATCAGGTTCGAGGCTGGCGAAAATACAAGGCTGACAGCCCCATTCAAAATACACGGTTAGCATTTATTGAAAAATAACATACGTGTAGTGTGGTACATTGTCGTACCCCAACGGTTTTAGAGTAAGATAATTTTGCTTTGACACCACATAACAAATTTAGAATTGTTTGTGAAGATTTCATGATTATGTGTTAATCCAATGGGGACGTCAAAAATCGTTTCCACCACCGCCTGCTCATGTCCGCATGGCCAAGAACCAGTTCGGCCCAATTCCAATTTGCCCTGCTATATGAAACAACAGTGTCCAATTTCTGTGCCGTTTTCTTCCTCCACTTCTTTCTCCTGCCACTCTCTCTCTCTCATCTCTCTCTTTCACTCTCTCTAAAAAAACAAAATAATAAAAATGAATAAATGAAAATATACCGTATTACAAAAAGTCCTCAAATATAGGCCTACCGTTCACAAACACTTGTTAGTGGGGACCTGATGCAAAAAAAAATTTATCACGAAAATTGTTTGCCCCCCCCCTTTTCAGGTCTCAAAATTTCAGGGCCCACCCTTTTCTTTTTGACATGAAAATTATGGGTCAACCCCATCATCAGAAAAGCATAACGGGTATAAACTCAATTTTCCCGGAAAAATTTGTGGTCAATTTTTTCAGGGCCCCCCTTAGTAGGAGGGTCAAAACTTTTAAGGCCTGCCATTTTGCATCAGGCTCCCTAACAAGTGTTTGTGAACGGTCCCTAATGTAAAAAATTGAAAATGGCCTGACAAAAATACTGCTTCCCCCGGCATGTCCATAACCCGGGCCCATAAAAATCCTTTCCCCAGTCCCCGCCCTCTCCGCTTGCCAACAAATCCTGTCCTTTGCACATGACAAATATTTGGTAACCCAATAACCTAACATGGTCAGGGTGTGCAATATAAATTATGAGCCCTGGGTGAGGGTAAAATTGGGGAGGAAAGAAATTTTTGGCGAGCCAAAAGGGGGGGGGGGGGACAATTTTTGGCAAGCCGAGATGGGGGGCAAGCGATGTTTGGCAGACATTCACGGGGCGCCTTTTAAATAAAACGCTCTAAGACGGCTTAGGAAAACAGTATGTAAACACAATAGATGCAAATTTTCCTGTTCGCTGCGCTCGCAACACACCCCGACAGATTATTATAATACTGAGATAATCAAATTTTCAGTCACCCTGAAAGTAATAGATCACTACTGCTATGGTTTGTTGAAATACTTCTTATCTGAAGGGTCAAGAGTGTCAAGGAAAACAAGTTCAAAGGTCACTTGATTCAGATCAGAACATTTGCAACATTTTAATTATTTAAGAAAATAGCTGTGATTGGGCAAACACTTGCTGGAAATAAATGTGAAATTGTGCAAACCAGAGGTCCTCTCTCAAAGGTCATCTGGGGTCAAATGGGAAGTTACTCGAATTTGAATGAAACCCTGTGGCAAATGTGCTTGACACTCGCACTAAAACTCTGACTAAAATAAAAGATTAAAAATTAAAATTTAGCTTTTCAGGCCACCTACGGGAAAGTACAAACGAGTGTTTGGGCATAAATATTATACATGTTAAACCATAGACAACTATTAACTAGACATCTCTCTCAAGTAATATAAAATTCAAAAGTAAAAGGAAAAACACACGGAAAGTATTATGATATGTAAGTACAGAAAAATAATCAAAAAAAAAAATAAAAAAAAAAAAAAAATAAAAAAAAAAATAAAAAAATAAAAAAACAAAAAAACAAAAAAAAAAAAAAAAAAAAAAAAAAGAAAAAATAAAAAAAAAAAATAAAAAAAAAAAGAAAGAAAGAAAGAAGAATAAAAAAAAAAAGAAAAAAAATAATAATAAAAATAAGAAAGAAAGAAAGAAAGAAAATAATAATAATAAATAAATAAATAAATAAATAAATAATAAATAAATAAATAAATAAATAAATAAATAAATAAATAAATAAATAAATAAATAAATAAATAAATAAATAAATAAATAAATATAGATAAAAATGAATGTATAGGTAGGGCCCGTTTGCTTTGGGACGAGTATTGTCATGATTGGAATCGAGCTCAACATGGCCACGCCGTGCGTGCGCATGGCCTAAATAGAGCTTGTAGTACGAGTGCAGCGGCGTAGAATTTTTGCAATCGGCTTGACTGCTAACAAAATACGTGATCCTTTTAGACGTCTGTGTTTTAGACAATCGAAATAATTGTCCACGTGACAGAATTGCCTGTCAATCAATTTTACTTAGCGACTGTTGTGGAGGACGAGTAAACAAAGTCACATACGGGTCATTGACAGCATTACAAAATAGACCAAGAAACACATTTTCACACATTTTTTTCTTGATTTCTTTATTCAGCATGATAGGTACAGATGTTTTCTTACGTGTAAAGTCACAATATATTTTTCCAGTAGGGAAAGCAATATTTGATCTCATATAACCTTAAACTCGGGACATGTATATCAATAGCCGATCAACAGAAAGCCGTGTGTAAGCCACTGCAGCAAAATGTCTACCTTATGTTCTTTCGAGTGGACTGTTGGTCACACTCGAACTCAAACACAAGATATTCTTTACCATATGTATATTCAACGCATAAACATAAATAAACTCGCTAAACGCTTATGTCAGAAGCCAGAAATAATCTTATGATTGTATATTGTTTAATTACTAAAGTATTACTAAAGTAATTAAAGCTAACTAATTACTAAAGCAGAATTACTAAAGTTACCGTTTGCATTTCCATTTCATACACAAAGCGCAATGAAACACACATTCTTTATTTCTTTCCCTACATCTCAATCTCTTCCTCCGTCCCCGTCTGTTTCCAGTCCTCTCCTGCTACGCCACTGCATCTTCCTACCCACCTCCTCTGCTCTCATCCGCTCCACTCCCTTTCGAGACGCAACCTGTGGAATGCGCTGTTTAAAACAGCTGCTATACTTTTCCCAGAAGTATACATAAACTTAATCCCCTAACAGTACATGTAGAAGTATCCACAAAACGCAATTTCGCAAGCTGATTTTTTATCCCATGATCACACAAAAGTACATTAAAGCATTGACGTTTGGAATACTAGTATGTTCATTATCTAAATCAATATATTATTGAAAAATAGCACTTTGATGTTTTCAAAGGTTCATTTTACAATCATATATTTTGAAAACTTGATTTATTTATTGTTGTTTTTGAGTTAATGAGTTTACAAAAGTGTTGTTGTTTCAGCCCTCTTTACAACATAACTCAAGAACCACAGGACCTATAAAAGTATATCTGTGATATTTGAATTATTCTACACACTCGCTATGTAGCTGTAATGATTAATGCAATGTATGCACATTCGACTTTACATAGTTTATTGCATGTTATTAATTTCTTGAAGTCGGTCAAGTATTATCTTCCTAAAATGCGACTGCATACCATTAATCATTATGACACGTTCATCTGCATACTTAACCTCTCCCTTGAACTTATCTATGCATTTGAATTCAACTAAGAGATAATTTTCGAACTTGAGTGCAAATTTGAATACAGCTTTAGGAGGCCTAATATCAATGGGTGGATCAGAGATGCGATATGGTAGAGGTACAACAAAATATTCTTTGAATCGAGCATCGTTGTAATCAACATGCAATGTCTTATATTTCTCTCCAAAATTATCTGCGACATCTGCAAGGTTATTGCTGCCTTCTAGATTACTTTCGTTGATAGCATCTCGTCTCTTAAAGAGTGGTCCACAGTATGGTTCATCTAAGTGATAAGTTTCAAAAACAGGATCCCCCTCGATTTTGCACATGTTTGTAGACAATTCCAAATATTTCTGTCCTGGCCCTTTCATTTCGTCATCCGGCAAATTACTATTAATCTCAGACATGTCAGACCGCATACCTGAATTTATAGTTGTACAACACATGCACAAAACTGCCATAACAATGTCATTTTCTGCAGCAAATACTTCCGACATCCAATCCGGTTCAATAAATGGACACTTCATAATGTAAACAATGGGAAAGGGCTGATGCAACAAAACAGACACTACAAGCTGCGAATTCAAGTGACACCCAAAGCAAGAAAATTCTTTCAGCACTTTTGATGCTATCGGTAAACTTGATGACATTCCTCCTGTTATGTTCACACAATCTAGACTGAAAACAGTAAGCGAAGACATTTTTGTCAGCAAAGAATGAAGTACATCGCCACGAATTACAGTCTGAAAACATCCCAATTTTTAACTGATTTGACAAAAGAGGGGATGCGAGCAAAAGCACTGATAATATCAGTGGAATCATTTTCATATGATGTAAAATCTGGTCCTAAATCGGTTTGGTGACCTCTTATTTGCAGCACAACCAAATTCGGTGACACCACATATTGGAATCGTCGAAGTATCCCAACGTCGGTTGTTCCATATAAGGTAACTTCTTCTAGACAAAGATATTCCAACGATTCACATGTAAGAAGAAACAAACTAAATACGTTGATATCCAAGGAGCAGGCACAAACTGTTGATTGCGTAAGTGGCTTGAAAACAAGAGGACTTGTTTTTAGACAATCATACCATTCTGAAACGTCAAATGTACCTGATGATGAGCTCCCAAGAAATTGCAATGCAATTTGCGGAGAATCCACAAACTCAATGCGATGAAAACCAACTCTAATAGAAAACGAGATGGTACAGATATTTCTCATTTGCAACAGGAAAGCTTTGAACGAATGTGCCTGAAATTGACACCCATAACATACAAACCCTTTCAATGAAGACATAATACTAGGTATTTTAGATAAACATTCTATCCACGAATCAGAATCCCCAGAGGATACCTGTATATCATCTGGAATAGATATGTACAATATGTCATCTTTGCATTTGACAGAATGTCTAACTGTTGTACTTCGTCCAGACGACGATACTAAACAGGTATTTTGAAATTCAACAACTTTAAATGATTTTGAAGACTGCAAAATACATCTAACAGATGTGCTAGTACATATACAATCAGAGCAATGCAATTCATTCAGTGAAGACATGATGGCAGAAGCTCGTGACAAACAATCGAGCCACAAACTAATATCGCATTCCTCGGATGTAAAACTACCATCCTGTGGACCTGTGATGCGAAGTATGCCATCGTGGTAAATCGCCAGAGGATTTGGTACAACACTTGCTGGTAACAAACCAACATTGTCAAATTCAAAAGTCTTGAACGGTGGAACTCTTATCATTTGCAAAAGCTCGACTAGGTACTTGTTTTCACCGATGGACAAATTTGAGAGGTAAAGTTTTTCGAGTCGGGACACGCAGCCGATCATCTGCAAGGATCTCAATAATGCCATATATTCTCTACTTTGTTTACTTTCAATATTTTCAGATTTGATAGAGCTGCCAAGCCTTCCTGAAACAGAAGTATTTGAAAGGTACCCGTAAACGTCAGATTTGACAAGGATATGCGTGTAACTAACTTAAGCATTGAGAGAATATGCTGTAAACTACCGATACTGATAGACAATTCCGCTAAACTGACATTGGTAACATTTGGGAAAGAGACACAGGAAGTAACCCAGTCCAACCAAACTTGAGTTTCTTCAATTCCAATCAAACTTAGCTTTTTTTCTCTCAGTCTAATTTTCCTCACGGAAAAAACTTCACTTCCAACTAGCATTCGGAGCTGGTCAAACACGAAAGACAAACAATCTAATCGACGTACTTGTCGGAAAAAGTTGCTTAAACATTCCATCTCAAGAATGCATTGTTTACAGTTAAGCGTTTTGAGGGATGTAATAAAATTTGGTCTAAGGATGCATGTTAGTAAAGCTGAATAATCGTACACAACAGTTTCGTCTCCCAACAAAGTTAGCTGTTCCAAACTACGCATTGGTGCAGATGGCTTTAACGTATCAAACTCTCCATATGATACAACTTTATCAAGTACCAATGTGCTTCCTGAAGGTAACAGGGTAAGAAGCGATATAAAGCAATTAACACTTATTAGACATCGTGACAACGTCAGCTTCGACAGTCTGTTTATCAAACCAGAACATGCTGTTTTTTTTACAAGTTCTGCGATGTCAAATCTGCTATCACCTAAAACAGACAAGGCCGAACAATTTGGGAAACTTTGTAACAAACTAATTTGTTTGTCATACGTCTTTTCGTGACAGTGCATCACAACCTTTGCCTCCTTCACTAGTTTCAACCACGTCTCCATTTGATCAGAATGCGCAACATAATACATGAGAACCTTTGACAACTCAGAATCTGTTATGTTTTCCCTACAATACATTTGTATGTATTGAAACAATTGTTTAGTCAACGAATGAAGTATTTGGGTATTACTTGAAGCATCCGTCGATTCATCGGCTTCATAAAGCATCAAGCCTCCATGGATTTTTCACTGGACCGCGTGTTTTGCTATGCTCAGGATCGCCAATACTGCACAAACAAATCTGTTTACCCTTCAACTTTTGTTTTTGTTTGTATTGGATTACTAAAGGTATCAATCGGGCTGCTGCTTCCGAATTGGCACCACAGCAAAACCGTAAAAGATATTCATGTTCATCAACATTAGTTTCAGTTAGTTTGCTAAGGTAATCTTCAAAGCTGCCAGTTGTAGGTTTGTCGGAATTGCTTGCTAAATTTGCCCAATATACAGCTGCGCATATTTCTTGAAAGGTTTTGTGTGAAAACATTACATGTTTAGAAGTGCTTCCCCTCCAGGGGACCTCTTCTTCTGGTACAATGATAATTCCCATTCGATGTGCGTCATCAAATAATTTTTTATGTTCATCGTCATATAAATTCTTCTTTTCCTTCAAACAACCCATCAAGGGCAATTTTACCCATACCAAGCAACGTGTCCTCCACAGCTCTCTTTATGTTGATTTTTTGATCTTCATCTAGGGGACCAGGGTTGTCTTTCTCTCGTTTGTGGGTCTCTAGATTGATCAACAGCTTTCTGTATAGCAACGAAATGCTTGTTGGAAGGTCCTTCTCGTCTCTCCATACAATACTCAGCATACACAGGAACAAGGGGATAGCTGAGAAATGGGACAGGCGACTGGAACTAAATAACGTTCGTAAAAGGAGAAGAACGGCACTTAGATTCCTAAAGAGTCTTGTTAACAAAGGAGTAATCACTTGATAAAGGAAATCGATAGTTAGTAAGTAATAAACAAAATTGAGCACCAAATCATTAAGTAACCTGATTTCAAAAACTTAAATACATACTTTACAACATTTTTACCTACGAATCCTTTTAAGTTCACATGGCAAAATGCAGTGTATTTTAAGACAAATTCGTCGACCTTGTTCGTTCGAGTTGACACAATCACACAACTTTGTGAATATTTCCTCATTTTAAAGATACAGTCAAACTCGGCACAACCACCATTAAGAAAATCCGATTGTGCTTCATCATATCCATCAAGAAGAATTAACACATGTTGGCTATTTTGCTGGAGATACGTTTGAAGACCTTGTTTTGAAACACCTGGTGGCAACAGCTGGTCTGCGATAACGTCTACCAGAGTATTGCCAGGAGAAACATCTTTCATGTCAATTTTGAACACAAGTTGGAACTCCGCTAAGAACGATTGTGAGTCCTTAGAGAAGCCCATCTTAGACAATATCCTCTTGTAAAACTTACTTGCACCATGCTCACTGGACGCCCAGTCATATGCTAGTTTGTTCATAGCCGTAGTCTTTCCAATCCCAGGATTTCCGCGAAGAAGCACGCGTTTTAAGACGGCTTTATTTTGCTTGTCAGTTAATGTGACAAGGTCCGTGCAATCTTTGAGGTTTGTTTCATGAACACGTACCGTGCTCTTTTCCTCCTCAACCAATTCTAGATCTACAAATATGTCTTTCATTGAAATCAATACTTTTGGTACATCCGGACAAATTTGTGGAATTTTATTTAGGTTACTCTTGTACATCTGCTTGAGGTGACCTTGAACATAACTGACGTCAAAGTTGTTTGAATCTGAGAAAAAGAGAAAAGAAGTAGCTATTGATTGAAAAATCCTAAAATATGGGCGTCAGCATGGTAAGAATACAAATTTAAAATGAAAATAAGGGAGAGCTGTCATTTTCTTCGGCAGAAATATGAAAATACTGGGGTCACAGTTTTTTATTACCTCAAAATAGGGGGATATATAAGACTTTCTACACCAAAAATAGGGGGTCATGATATTACTAAGGGACTTATGACTATAACAATCACAATTTTCAAGGGCTACGCGCGCATTATTTACAAATGAACTACGGGAACAAATACAAATTTTGACTTTCACCGCTTGTAGGAGGCACATTAGTATGCTGAATTTGTTGATTCGACGCCCCTATACCAATAAGAAACACTTATGCTGTTACGCACTGTTGATACCCTCTCGTTCGTTTTCAGGGATTATTTATTTCGATAAATTAAAATGCTGAAACTTGAATGTAAATTGGACTCAATTTTGAGAGATTCTCAATGAGCGATATTTAGTGTCTGTGGAGAGTGGAAAATCGCTCACTAGAAATCGAGTTTGGGCGAGCGGTGGCGAGCGAGCGAGAGCGATCGCTCGCCTCAAACAGCAAGGCCTGCATGTCATAACAATGTGGGAATAATGTACCGTATTGTATAGTCTCTGTGTGAGGGGGTCATTAAGTTACCGATTCTTAGTTACATTTATATTAATTACTTCGGCCAAATGCGGTAACTTTAAGGGAACAAACCAAAAGATCGATGACGTCCTATAAACGAAACTAGTTTCGTTTAGGGGGCAGGGGGTAAAAATACTCGATTACGTTTGTACAAAAACATCGGTCAGAAGAATGTGGCATTATTACTATTATGTCAAAATTTTCAACATTTCATTATTACGTTTCTGGCAAGGAGGGAGGGTCGGCTAAGAAACGAAACTAGTTACGTTTATAGGACGTCATCGA
Organism: Amphiura filiformis; assembly: GCF_039555335.1. Taxonomy (NCBI): domain Eukaryota; kingdom Metazoa; phylum Echinodermata; class Ophiuroidea; order Amphilepidida; family Amphiuridae; genus Amphiura; species Amphiura filiformis. Next base: position 49,376,313 of record NC_092646.1, on the reverse strand, counting down.
TCTTTTGGTTTGTTCCCTAAGAGACGTGTGAGAATGTTTTCAAAAATCTTATTATGGTTATTGTGAATATGTCGACTCCTTTTAAACGTATAAAGTGAAGGACAAATCAATAAGTTTTGACACATGTGGCTTACCTTACTAAATTATTCTAAAGAAATTCAAAATCACATAATTTTATTGATTTCTACACAGAACTATTTAGTTTAAGATCAATTGAACTCCAGAACCACGTGTATAAACCATGTGTTACCTGTGTCGAATTCATCATGTCTACGCGAGTGCCCTGTCCTATATGATGGCTGGTTTAAACCTGTAATTGAAAATAAAATAAAAATTGTCTGTTCTATTTGTTCTCGCTCACCCTTAAAATAACCGAAAAAACGGTATGAAACTCGAATTTGAATTTGGGAAAGATTTGGTCGAAGCAGCAGAAAAAAGTAGTTCACAGCATCTTACGAATGATAATGAGCAAAAATTACATTGCTCAATTCATAGCGAGCGTGTAGAAGAATTCAAATATCACATATATACTTTTGTAGGTCATGTGGTTCTTGAGTTATTTTGTAAAGAGGGCTGAAACAACAACACTTTTGTAAAACGTACATAACCCATTAACAACAATAAGTCAAGCAAGTTTTCAAAGTATATTATTTGCAGAATGAACTTTGCAAAACACCAAAGTGTTATTTTTCAATAAAATATTAATCAAATAATTAAAATCGATTTTTGTGGCTGCTTCGACCAAAAATACCTTGTATACCCTTAAATAATCAGACAAGTCATAAAACAAACAAACAAAAAAACACCCCAGCCATCAAGCAATTAGTAAACCAAACACAAGCAAAACATATACAGAAAGGCTGGGTTATAGGGGTATTTTGATATTTCCATCAAAACAATATTCAAGCGATGATAGTTTATTATAATAGATTCAAATTTCACAATTTTCATAGAAAATATTGTTTTATAGAAATAACGAGAGTTTGTTTTCTGTATCGAGCTTGGTCACTTAATTGAACAGAGCATGCGTGGTGATATAACAAATTATTTGGTTCATCCAGGCTTAGAAATAAGTGGGAGCCATGAGTAATTTAACTGAGCATGCGTGTTAGTCAGGTCTTGCCGTTTGAGGCAAGCGATCGCTCTCGCTCGCCACCGCTCGCCCAAACTCAATTTCTAGCGAGCGATTTTCCACTCACCATAGATAATAAATATCGCTCGCTGTGAATCACCCAAATTGAATCTAAATTACATTCAGGTTTGAGCACTTCCAATGTATTCAATTTATCGTAATAAACTAGTCTTGATTTCTGAAAGACAGGATATCAGCAGTGCGTAAGTGTGTCATACTGATTGCTCTTTCAGACCTAGACAGTTAAAGGGGGACTCCGGCAATCACAACATTATTCCTTATATGTTAGAAAAATAATTATCAAGCACGAATCACATTGTTTTATTTAAAACAAACTCATATTTACCATAAAAACGAATAAAAACAATCGGCTCTCAACACGCGATATTCAAAATTCCCGCGCCGAAATTGTCTAAGTGCAATGACGTAATGGTTATTTGTGATCAATTGTCGTCAGCCTTCATTGTATTACTGGGACGTCATTGCACTCGGCGCCCGGGAATTTTGAATATCGCGTGTTGAGAAACGGATGTTTTTATTCGTTTTATGGTCAATATGAGTTTGTTTTAAATATAACCATGTGATTCGTGCTTGATAGTTATTTTTCTAACATATAAGGAATAATGTTGATTGCCGGAGACTTCCTTTAAGCAGTATTCAGACTTTTAATTGTACGTACAATATTGTATGCAACATCTACGTTGTTTAATCTATTGCCATTCTATTTCCAGTAATGATTAAGTTCTAACGAATGTTTGATGACGTTAAATCGATAGTATATTTCTACTAGATATTACATGTAACATATTATCGATTTTCGTCATCAAACATTCATTAGAACTTAAACATTACTGGAAATAGAATGGCAATAGATAAAATAACGTAGATATGTGTTGCATACAATATTGTACGTACAATACTCGGAGTCTGTGGAGCGCTTTAGGACGCGGGACTACCAATTCTTTATAATGCATAGTCGCGCTAAAAGTCGATCCATACATGTTAAAATCAGCACAATTCTGAGATACACCTTTTTGCTATGAAATTTATTTTCTCGGTCAAATATAAAGCAATATTTTTTTTTTCTTCAGTAATGTCAGTTAAAGACATAGTGCTTGGATATACATTTTGTTTTAAAATCCTGGTGTTAAAATTCAAGCATCATATTTTGTCTTTTAGTGTGATATTTTTGATTTTTATAGGCCTTTAGTTCTAAAGAAAGATATTTCCCACCTCTGTAAAGCACATCGTGTGGGTCTATATATTATATTTTTGTCAGAATTTCCGTTTTTATTTTACCCTTTTTCCCTTCATGCTCCGAAAATGTCAAACTCAGTACTTTATCTCCAGAACAACCAGCAGAAATAATCGATATTTCAATTGTTGTCAACCAGGTCCCTTTTCCATTGAAAACCAGGATTGCCTGACCAGCGATTTGGTAGCCCAAATCCCCAATTCTGGTAAATGAGGTGAATTTTGGAAATTTGCTCCCGTGATAGCCTGCAATTTCAATTTATAGGGCTATGGATTCCATGATTATGAAAACCATTTTGTCTGTTTGTTTGTTTATTTACCTAGGATGAGGTCCTTGGGAAAATCCACTGTCCAAACCTAGAAAAATTCGCGTGTTATTAGAGGGGATTTTAATTTTCGGTCCCTCCTATCTCCAGGTGAATTTTGAATGAACCCCCCCCCCCCCCCATCGCGGGTTGGCATTTTCATTACACCCTTCAGACTTGCGTTCGGGTTTGTGTAGGCCTATTTGTCATAATTTAGCGCTATAGGACCTACTTTCTAAATGTAGGCTATAGCTATAGCCGTGCTATATAAATATTATAAGGTACCGGTATGTAATATTATGTAGGCCTATGGGGTGGGGTGGGTACTCAACACATTTTAACCATGACTTACAATGCAAGGCTCATTGTTGCCATAAATGATTTTTCCTTTAGGTCATTATAATAGGTTGTTATAAACTTCCATGTTTAATCTTGTATTGTTTTGGCTGCTTCATTATGACTTTCGGTGGGTTTAAGCAATTTCAAACAAACACAAACAAAAGGCACTATACCCAGTCACCTTCATGACAATTGAAACACTATGTAATTTCTTTGCTATATTGAAGTTCTGGCAACACTGTATCCAGGCCGGGCACCCAGAGATATCGATCCACAATGCTAGTATTAGACTAAGATTTCACGCGTGGATTTGAAAATTTTTCAGCTGGTAGTCAAAAATTATGGAATCAAAACGGAAATTCTGACAAAACTATAATATATCGCTCACGGTGATGTGCATTAGAAAGTTGGGAAAAATCCTTCTTTAGCGAACTATATTACTTTGAAAAACTAAAACATTGATCCAAAAAAAGGCTCGCGGGCAGAGTTGAAGCCTATCAAAATCGAAAATCTTACACTAAATGACTGAATTTCACGACTAAGTTTAACACTAAGATTTGAAAAAAAAATACAATATCAAGCATTACAGTTTTTCCTGACATTTACTGAAAAAATGAAAATTATTGCTTTTCATTTGGCCGAGAAAAAAATGTTTACACTGAAAAGGTGTAACTCAACATTTTGTTCATTTGAATACCAAATTCGATCGTTTGTATTGCCTTATTAAATGACTGAGTGAGCCTTGCAGAACAATAACAATCGGTAGTCCCGCGTCCTAACTGTAGAGAGTGATTCGACCACTAGCGAGTGATTTGACCACTATAGCGCATGATTCGATTCAATACTCGCCTAGCATCAAGGTAGAGAGCGATTGACCACTCGCCTTTAAAATCTAGACGGCAAGGCCTGGTTAGTTATTGATAAAATCCCTTAAAAAGGGAATTGTCCGTCATTTTGCTCTTGGGCCCTTGGTTCTCATGTGCCACAAAGGGTTTCAGGTTCAGCGATGTCTGAAAACCGGAGGGGCAACGGGCACTAGCTTAACTAGCCTTGATCAAGTCTTCCTCCTTCTTTTCTCTATTCATGCTCAATAGGACCCATGGTCGAAGATTTTGAAAAATAACTGAAAGCCTCCCATGGTGTATTATGTAATCAATTACCAACTCTACAAGTCCTTGGTGCTGGCAACATGAGCTAGGGAGGAAGTATACCTTGTGGGCATGGTGTGCATTTTGCTCAAACACTGCCCCTGCAGAGCACAGTAGGCCTATGCCTGGGGTAAAGTATGATAAGAAAGTCCACTATCTAGCAATTCAAATGTCAAATAGATTTTCACAAAGTTATGATGTGATGGTAAATAATTATTTTGAAAGAATAGATATCTTCAAAACTTTGGAAAGAAATAGAAATTTTTGGAAGACGTGGCAAAGCTGCCATGGATTTTACATTCACTAATGGACGCCAAAGGACTTGAAACAAGTCTATAGCTTAACTGCCTTGACGATAGCTCTAGTATAGAGCCTCTCTGCCATCACCCCAATAGCGCAAGTAATTTATATGAGGTCTGACTACTACCATACCACAAGCAATCCGAGTTCTGGGCGTGTATCACTAAATACTTTCATGGCGACAGTGCAGCGTGATACGGCGGACGAAACACGGGCACAACATTGCCCTGTGAAGTTCCTCTAGGCCTGTTTCAGATCAATATCATTTATAATTATAGTCACGGCACGGAATTTGGCCCTCAGTAGAAACACGCAGATTCTTGTGATCGGACCAGGAGCGCATTTGAAATGCCAAAATTATGTTGCTTGTAACACCATTGCATAATTGTATGACTTTTTGAGACCTTACCTTGGGAAGTAATGCCCCATTTCTCCTCCAGTATATCCTTTACTTCAAGGAAACCACGGTTAGAAATAGCATCCAGGAGTGCCGCCCTTGTAGCCTTCTTTCCATTAGATTTTCGCCAGAATTGTAACACACCAACAGCCTGGAGTTTGAAGTCTGCCACACCTGCCGCAAATGCAGCATTCTCAATATCAGATTCCTGAATACCAAGTTCATGAAAGAGCATTTTTAACTCAGCGTGTCGAAGGTTAGAGTCCATTGCCACATCCGTTATATCTCTATCAGTTACCTTATACATGCCTGAAAAAAAAACACACAAAAAAACCCCACACAAGTTGTGTATTCCAATCATTTGTACGTATTGTCAAGAGAACTTTGAAACGAAAGGTAAGCTTTATTTCGTAACTAACTGAAGATGCATGGATAGCACCTTACCTGTATCACGTGACTCTTGTTGTCCTTCTTGCGTCGTCCTCGAAGTTTCACCAGTGGCAACTTCCTCTTCTGGCGGTCTATCTGCTCCACCTAACAGTCCTGAAGCAAGATGTTCCTGTTCTTGCGTCGTCCTCGAAGTTTTACCAGTGGCAACATCCTCTTCTGGTGGTCTATCTGCTCCACCTAACAGTCCTGAAGCAAGATGTTCCTGTTCTTGCGTCGTCCTCGAAGTTTTACCAGTGGCAACATCCTCTTCTGGTGGTCTATCTGCTCCACCTAACAGTCCTGAAGCAAGATGTGCATCAATGTTGCATTGAGCTGTGACGCCATGATCTTCCAATGACAGCAACTTACACATCTGTGCAAAAACAGGGTAAAATATACAAAAGTCACGTCTCAAGGATCCGCTTTATGACAGTCCACATACACGAACAGAGGACAAACGATGCATTTTACACTCATTTATTTCTCATCTGTGCTGATAAATTGAAAAAAGAGAATCGTGCTCATTTTTTACGCAAATGTCAAGAACCACATTCTGGCTTGGTACCAACATGGATTTAATCAAAAGCATTCCACAGAAACCCAGCTCATATGAACCTTGGAAGAGATTGTCAGATCGCTCGGCAATAACCACAAAACAGTTGTCTTGATGTCGGATTTCTCCAAGGCGTTTGATACAGTGGCATATGGTTGGCCAGTAATGCCATAAAAAATTAACTCTGAAATTCCTCAGGGCACAGTACGTACTTGGGCCTTTAATCTCCCTGTTCTTTATAAAGGACATTGGTGGTTAAGATAAGTTCTACTATTAAGTCGTTTGCAACCCAAAATCACATTTTAATAGATTAACTTTTATTTTGTAGCCAAAATTTAAGAGTACAATCATAGGTAATTTCAATTTCCTGACACCTAAGATAACAGAGATGTGACGATGGTGGTAGAACTTTTTGAATGACCCTTGTATGATATTATTTTCAATATTAACCATAAAGAAGAGCATTAAAATGCTTACTTTAATTCTACCGAAGTTAAGCTGTATAGTGTCTATTGGCACGCCTAATTTCTCGCCAACTGTTTCTTTGACAGATTGTACGGAATCACTGGGTTTCACCAACAGCTGCTCCATTGAAACAGGTGTTTTCACAAATATCTGAATCCTGAAAAGAATGAGGGAAAAAGTAATTACCTGACGATTATTATTAATACGATTTAGCGAAATCTGTTTCGATGACAGCGATGCGATGCTACGATGCTATAAAAACTGTAATCTGAGCCAGGTTTTTACGAGCTCAGCGTTGAAAATTCCCTTCGCGCGGTGGAAATTTCGGTCCGCGACGGAGTTTTACAATGTTCAACTTTTTCGCATCGCGCTGCGATATCGCAGCCGTGCACGCTTATGATTGGCTGCTGGAAAATCAAGGTCGGTAGAATGACCTTAAAAGGAGATGCAGACCCCACATGCTTTTCAAACATTGCAACATCGCGCGATGAAATTAAAATGTACGCGCGATGCTGCGATGTTTGAAAAGCATCGCAGCATCGCATCGCGCTGCGAAGTGGAGTCAGGGCGTTTGACTCCGCTGAATTGTGTTTATCGTGGAATAATACCCCTGGACAAGAAACTACAATTCCGAATAAATGTGTCGGAACCCTAATTCACACGTAAAACAACTCGGCTTTGCTTCGTTGTTTTACTTAAATAATGATGTTGCTCGTGTTATATGAGACGATGTGTGCACAACAGCGGTTAAAAACAATACCTTTATTCTCTAATAATACAGGGTGTCGATCCCAAAAGTAACATAACATTGTGAATTGGCCATAACTTGCGTTATGTTAATAGTGTTGTTACAAAAATTGCACAGTATGTAGATAATTCTTTTAGAAATGTTATGATACCAAACATGCCTATCATGACCCTTTGGTATGAAATTAACGGATATCTACCGTACCGTAAAACCCACTTTTATAAACGCAAAATAGGTCTCATTTGAGACGTGATAACACGATATAACGTGTTATCGTTTTCAAATCTGTTTTGTTTAATTTTGCTATGTTTGTTTGATTGTTTGTTTGTTTTCAATGCGTAATCTTCATTTTCTGTTTTAACTGGATTTTATATTGAAACTGCTTAAGTTTTTTTCTGAGGATTCGATGAACAGTTGTACGCGGTACGTTGTTTTCCATTGAAAGTCGACGTTACTGATCGTCTTGGGTTTTTCGCCACCACTCTTCATATGAGATCAATGTTTGTAGCCGATCTTCCTGTTCTTCCACGTCCTGCCCGAGGTAGATTATGAACAGATCCAGTTGATAGGAATTCCTGCACTAGTTGCTGGATTGTATTTCGGCTGGGTGCATAATTTACATTAAAATGTTCCCTAAACTTTGCTTGAGTGAGTTTGTCCGACTTTGTCTCGGCAAAAAACACGAATCCGTTGATCTAAAGGAAATTCATCTTCACTTCAACTGTTTTAAAGTAAAGTTTAATATTGTCAATATTATCCTAATTATAATCTAAAACAGCAGTCACGCTTACTCTAGGCCATGTTATCCATGAATGTTCATACCTAAATGTAGCGTGTGCAGTGAGTGAACCAACTCTATTGTTGAGGGAGGCACATCATTCATGTGCTTGAACATTCATGTGCTAGAACAAACCCACCCAGCTTGCTTTTGTGGGTTTGATACACACATATGTACAGTCGCACAGTAAGGTCAAGTAGTCATCAATAATGCTGTTTTGGTATCAGAATAATTCTAAAAGATCAATCTATGTGAATATGTTCTCCATTTTGGTATGAAGTAGGAAATATTTGAAATAGGGCAAATTCACAATGTTAAGTTACTTTTGGGACACGCTGTAGCTAATAATAGTGTTTCCTCAATGTTCATCTTCCGCATACTTTTCCCCTTTTCCCACCAAACAATGTGGGAAGAAAAGGATGAAGTGGAACATATTGTTCATGACAACATTGTACGGGGTAATAAGGGGACAATTTCCAATTTGGTCTTTAAAGTGTTTGTACAAGTGTATCTATAAGATTGCACCTGTTTACTCTCTCTGTTACCATGGTTACCCATACGAGAACTCGGGGAGCTGATCCTGGCTGCAATGGTTATTATAGAGACTATGGTTCGATCTACGCCTATTAAGAGCTGTATCTCTGAATATGCTGAATGATGCTAAATGATTTATATGATGTGTCTTGAATATTAATGATGATTATGATATGATGATGATGCATACATGATCATACACATATTGAAATAGCAAAATATTGCCTATTATAAGATGGTACCATTAGCATAAATGTAAGACGCACGTACGCCAAGTTAATGAATAATAGTCATTTCAATGATCATTATCATAATAATTATACCTGTGCAAATCTAGAAATATATTGTGTATGTACATGTATAGCGTGCTAAAAATGTAGGACTTTGTAATTATGATAACAATGTAATAAAAAAATTTTGTGTTTGCAAGTTTGTCATCAAATATAAAATTATCAAGTTGATCTCATTTATCATTCCATATCATGGAGATAAATAACAGGTAAACTGATGGGTATTTCCCTTCATTAAGAGGGCTATGTATTGTTAACGGTTACTCTAGTAACATCTTGATCCCAAACTGTCAGTCTGTTAGTTTTGATATCATGTTGCAAAGTAGTCTTTAGATTCATTCAGATCCCTGGATTTGATAAAGAATCACGAGATATTTGTAAATAAATAATATTTGCCATTTTGTTGTTTGGTGAATGCCGGGGATGAATGGTACAGCAAATTTGCATAGAACAATAAATCATGACCTGCAACTCACCCACATGTTACCCATTATATAATATAAACTCAACCAATAAAGTATCGAAACGATTATAGATGGTCAAATTTATCGGAAACTGAAATATATAGCAAAAACGTATTTAATGTATATAAAGCGCAGCTTTCTCCTGCGCATTTTGATACCTCTTTTGTTGCTCTACGATATCATTTGGTCGAGTTATGGGCGTTTAAGTGGCTTCAAGTCGGATTTTGAAAGTTGCACTTGGCTCCTATTCAAGCCAAATGCGTTCTTCGTGTACACACACACCCCAAATCAAGACAAAGGACACCGATGTGCTCTGTTTACTTAACCATGAACATTACTTTATTTTACTCCTTCGACTTCAAACTTCAAAGCAAAGCTAACAAGGCAATCAGCCTGACACCACCTTAGAAGGCCTTCGGCGCATCTTGCGCAGGAAATGGCGAGACCCTGACCAAGGAAAGATAAGACATCTTGTTCAGAGCATGCGACAACGAATCCAGGCAGTGATAGACAGTGATGGTGGGCACACCAAGTATTGAGATGTCAGCAGAAAGAGTTCATGAGATAAGTCAGAGATAAGTAAATGGTAGTGTAACGGGACCGAGCGGCTAGGTACTTAGCAAGTGGTTTTATAGGTGGGTTTGCCGGAGCCAGAATCCGGCTACGCACTGGAGGAGTCTGTGATGGACCTCAAAGAAAACTGCAGTGATATCTCGTTTTACTTCAACAATGTATTATTGATTTATTCATGGCACTTGTCTCATCTATGTAACATACTACGGGTTCTCAAAATATACTTTATCTCCACAAAGTAGTACCATCTCACATATCAATCAACACTAGCTTTTAATCTGGCCAGCAGGCTGTCTCACGCGTCACAATAACCGGGCAGCAGGTAACAGTAAACACAAGTTGCCGTACCACCAATAACACGCTACACAACGGCAACAGTCTGATTTGTAAACCCGGGCCAAATTAACATGGCTAGCTCCATAAGCTAACATATGCCACGCCGGAACCTGAAATATGCCCTGAAACGATTCACGCCAGAGTCTAGAACGATCCGCACCGGAGTGGAATAAGAAAAATGTGTTAATATTATTATATAACATGCAAGCCCTACAAAAATCTAAGTTATCTAGTACAAAATGAAATTTTGGGCATAGTGGCCCCGCGAAGCGCTCATGCTAATATCGACGACACTTGCGTACGACATGCAAGCATGTAGTGGCAAAGTATCATCACAAAGTTTGACAAATATGATATAAAACACAACTACCTATTGGCATACGAAAAATTGGGCAGCATGGCCCCACGCATGCCAATAGGTATAATACATGCAAATGACATACCAGTATGCATTGGCACATATTAATATTTTGAAAGAAATACATCGAAGTTTTTGAACGCAATTGAAAATTTGCACATAGAGGCTCCCCTCTAGGTGCCGACCAGATTTTCAACAATACATAAAAGATGACATACGTATGTATCTTTACGATACATGACGTATATATCTCTATGCATCATCACTCTTAAAATTACGACATGGTAAACAATATAGATTTCAACAGACTATGTGTTATAAACAATATCACTATACAAACCATTAGGCCCTACTATACCATTAGGCCTTGTCTCTACCTCCATCACTCAGAATTTGGATTAGTCAACTACTTCCATCACTCAAAGCTCAGGCCCTCCATCACTCATAATTGGATTGGTCAACTACCTCCACCACTCAAAACTCAAGCCCTCCATCACTCAAAACTCGGATTGATCAACTCTCCTCAGAATACCCGCAGTACCAGGGCACCAGCCCACGTCGCACCAGGACACCAGTCCACGTCGCACCAGGACACCAGTCCACGTAGAACCAGGACACCAGTCCACGTAGAACCAGGACACCAGTCCACGTAGAACCAGGACACCAGTCCACGTAGAACCAGGACACCAGTCCACGTAGAACCAGGACACCAGTCCACGTAGAACCAGGACACCAGTCCACGTAGAACCAGGACACCAGTCCACGTAGCACCAGGACACCAGTCCTACCCGACGTGTTCCTCCTCTCTACTACCATTAACTCGCCAAATATCACTCTCCGCAGTATTAGGCCCCCAGACCTCCTCTCTACTACCCTTAACTCGCCAAATATTACTCTCCGTAGCAATTAGGCCCCCAGACCTCCTCTCTCTCTCTCTCTACATTCTCCGATGATGTGTCTTGGGCTGCGCCACGCTACTGCATGGGCCCCTTGGACTTTCTCCTCTCTTATGGATCCGTGCTAGTACCTTTTGATCCATTGCCTCTCTCCTTCATGTACTGAAAAGCAAACATACACGTGCACGGAACCACAACACAATGTCTGTTGAAATCACATATAATAATGATAAAAATATACCATATCATCTTACCAATAACTTTCCGTGAGCACTTAATATTCACATATGAAAATAAAAATACATGAATATTTAAATATACTTCACACAGTTTATAGGCCTAAATAAGATCATAGGCCCTGCACACGACATATTTTGTAATAAGACCTAATTAATTTAAAATAGTATCTGGGTATGACTTGCGTGAGTTCCACATAAATACTCTGATCCAAATGTTAAAACCTCCATGATTTGACAAAATGTAATTTCGTTATTAAACAAATGCTTTTAGCTGAGGCTACAATGTTTGCATATTAATAATAATGATGAATAATGTCAAAAGTCAGACAATATCGTAAACACATAATAAATTGTGAAAAGTGAGAAAGAGAGTGAGAGTATTATTTTCCAAACGAAAATAATACTACGCGAAAATATAATAATCCCAATTAATATTATACGCAACTCGCCATCTCTTAACAATTAATTAAATCTAAGATCCGAAATAATATTCGGGGAAAACCCGAGTAATTGACGCAATTAGTGCATGTACATGTATAAATATGCGCTACTTAGTAATGCGCTGTGCGGTACGTATACCTTTGACCTCATTGATATGCACAATCTTGCACGTCAGCCATCTAGCAATAATGGAACCCAAATAAATTCAATTACAAAAAAAAATAATATAAGATAGACGAACTAAATCAGCCATTTCTCTCTTTCCGCTTTACCTAGAAAATCCTGTTACGCACCAACATGAGCAGCAAGGAATGCTATATTGTTTAAAACATATGATTTTGAAATACGAACACGATAAAGCATGATTTTGGGGGTGAATTTGTGGCCAAAAACGACAAGAAATGTGCAGAGATGCTATGCTTTCCGTATACACGCACGCGGAAAATAAGACAACGAAGCATCACTCGAATTGCTCACAGAAAATCGCTTAAAATACATCCTAAAATTAATTTCACGACTCCCAAATCACCTCCACGTGTTCTATACATAATAATCTAAGTGAATTTGGAATGATTTAATTCCCAGAACCATTTATAATAATAAAAATAATAAAAAATAACGGAAGAACAAAGAAATATAATTACCTAGAACGATCCGCACCGGAGTGGGGAAATTTCCACTCCGGCGGAACCGCATGGTAAGCAGCCAATCAGCGAGGCTTATTACCAGTTAATTGATTGATTGATAATGACGTAATGCATTTAAAGGCGCACTACGTGATTTGGATAGCAAAATTAAAGGATACTACTTTATAATATTTAATATTTCGAATCCCGTCAAAGTAGCAAGTATTGAAGTTGGAAGTCGAAGGAGTTAAATAAAGTAAAGTTCATGGTTAATTAAACAGAGCACATCGGTGTCCTTTGTCTTGATGGTGTGGGGGTGTGTGTGTACACGATGAACGCGTTTGGCTTGAATAGGAGCTAAGTGCAACTTTCAAAATCCGACTTGAAGCCACTCAAGCGCCCATAACTCAACCTAATGATATTGTAGAGCAACGAAAGAGGTATCAACATGCGCAGGAGAAAGCTGCGCTTTATATACATTAAATAAGTTTTTGTTATATATTTCAGTTCCCGATAAATCTGACCATCTATAATCGTTTCGATACTTTATTGGTTGAGTTTATATTATTTAATCATGGGCGTCCTGTTACGGTTTGAATTAATTATTACATGTAGAATTTGGACAAACTTCCATGAAATTTATCAAACAAAATATTTAGGTCATAGGTTATATTTTACATTTGTTTGTAATTGACAGAGTCAGACTCTGTAGCTTCATGGTACTATAACGAGTCAGACATGGCCTGTAGCTACCTGGTCTCGTAACGGTGCATACATGGACCACTGGTATTTTAACGTGTAAATGAAAGTTTTATTTCAAACTCTAATGGTGACCCGCAGGTCAAATTGCTAGAATGGTACATTAAACACATACAAACAGACACAATGCAATTTGCAGGCAGCAGCTTAATCAGCGCCAATATTGCAACATTGAAACAAACAAGTATACAAACATCCAATCCAACCCAACCCCATCCCACAGTTAAAGCAATGAGGATAAAGTGCATTGCCCAAGGACACAACATGTTGGCACGAGCGGGGCTCGACCTCGCAACCTATGGATTATGAGTCGGGCGCCTTATCCACTTGGCCACACGTGCTTAATTATAATAAAGGCTTACTTATTGTACATTCATGATGTTCAGATAATTATATATTCCCGTTTAGTGACCGCGAAACCCGAAGTAAAAAATCGACTATCAACATTCGATTTTGAGCCACAGTCTCCTGTCACGTTCTTACAGTATTATCGCCATAAAAATCGACAAGAAAATTAGAGCAGTGAACCTCCTCTTTTAGACCAAATTATTTACCACCATAATTCACTTTAATTATGAAAAATTTAGTGAGAAAATGCTAAAGAATGGAAAGGGTGCACTTTTTCTTAATATAGTGCAGTATACTTTTAAAATTTACCATCTAGTTGAATGAAAAAAACTTCCAATCTAAAAAAGACATTCAACAAGTTAGTATAAATGCCATTTTAGTCAAAGATGATTCACTTTATTCAAGAATTCATGAAAGAAACAAATACGTTAGTATGTGAAACGTTAAAAATTACACAATGTGCGATACGACGCAAATAACACCGTTGTATTTCAATGCGACAAAATACCTCAGTATGTGAAACGGTCGAAAACATCGATTTTTACGCAAAAATGCAAATATGACCGCACTATGAAAAACACATGTAAATTAAACGTCTTTTAGCAAATATAACAGCAAATAAGACAAACTTAAGTATAGTGGAAGCATTTGCGAGGGGCCTAAAATTGACCCTTGAGGGACATCAAATAAAATATTTTTAATTCTTGATTGCAACAGTTGATAACAGACGTACTGTTGGTAGTTACAACCATAACTTCAAACACTCCGGGACAATTCTTAATACTCCATACGAGGGTTGGTCAATAATATCCCGCAACCATTATTTATCTCCGCTCATGCATGACTTAGATGACTGTTACTTACGATCAATAAAGTTTGTACCTTTGTCTTTCAAAACGCACAACAATTAGTATCAGAGTACCTTTAATTACGTAATCTCATTTGCATAAAGTCATTGCTATATGTACACTGACAATAATTGTCAACATTGGCGAGAAATTTGAATTGGCTTTGAGGAACGTGTAATAAAAAGAAGCAGAAGTAAGGACCAAAGCAGTTTACAAGCCTTATTTTTGGTATGAGGTAATCTGAGTATATTCAATTGATAACTGTGAAAAAAGAAATGTATCCGTCAACAGATGAGGAAGGGACTGTCTTTGAACTTCACCAAACATAGGCCTATAACAACAAGCAAAAATGGTGTGAAAGTCGCGAAAAAGAGCCCACACGGCAGAAGAAAGAATCCAAATTATCTCCAAAATAAAACAAAACCAAATATGGTTGTTGGTATTGTATTAGAGATCATAGTCAGGACAATAGAATTTGTTGCAACAAAAATAGAAATATGCGCATGCGTTGATGGTATGCATGATTGAAACTGCGGAACAGTAGCTGTGTGAGTGAATTGCTATACCAAGTCTTATGCTAAAATTAGACACACCTTTCGAAATTCAAATTTCTTATTCAATCCAGAGCCTCTCTATGGTGTGCTACTATAATTACAAAAACAAGACCTTTTGAAATTAAGAGTTCATTAAGAAAGAAATGTTTATGGTTTCACCACTGGGACCTCCTTTTTATAATCAGTAGATACCCAATCAAACCAGGTACCATTGGTTAAATTTTATCATCGATTAATCTTTCTATCTCTTATTATGTAAAGAACAATGGGTGATAAAGCCTACTCAAAATTGGAGATATTCAACACGATTTCTTTTCTTTAATAAAAATGGTATATGTCTAAAAAGAGTCCAGCATCATGCCTATGTTATAGGTCTATAAAGCTGCAAAAACCGTGCCAGATTCTATACTTTTATTCTCGAGATATTTGGAATTATGTAACAATACCTCAATTTGGCGCGAGATTTTCTTGACTACTTTTCACCATAAATCAGGCAGTGCCCATACGCTATTGTGTTTATGCTAATGTCATTATGTAATCAAGCATTCACCATCGCTAATACATATTCTTTTTGAAAGACAAAAGTACAAACTTGAATTTAGCGTAAGTAACAGTCATCCAAGTCATGCATGAGCGGAGATACACCATAGTTGCGGGAACTTATTGACCAGCCCTCGTAATATTCTAAATATTATGCAACACTATTTTGTGATCAATGGCATTGAATGCCTTGGACGGATCTAAAATATTCCCATTCCCATTAATTAACATATAACTTTGGCACCATATTTATTCATCAAAAGAAATAGGGCCTACTATGATAACATACAAGAAGCAAGCAATGTTTGGCACATTTTACTAAAATTATAGCAACAAGGTATGAAACATATGCTATAATTGCTATTAGTATTACATGCAGATTTTACGGCTCGCTAAGCTCGCATCATCTGACTGGGTGGGCCTTTATCTGTGATTTACCTTTATGTAATCATGTTATTGCTGATGGTTGTAGTGGATAGTGGTGGTGGGTTGTGATGGCAGCCGCGATGGCGGTTGCGCGGTGGTGGCGGTTCAAAGCGAGGCGGCTCAACTAACCTTATCATTTTATGGCTGGCCGGGTATGGCTAACTATACAGCGACATTTCATGGCTTCGCTTCGTTACTCGGCATCCTCAATCGGCATGTGTTCACTGCGCGTGACCACGAATCGCGAACTTCGAGATTTCAAAAATTCGGACATATTTTAGAAGGTTCCGAGCTAGATGACCATGGGCAAAATGTGGACAAAAATGTCAATTGATGATTACCACAGCGCTTATAAATGGAATTTAGAAACTTTTATGGAAGGAAATGATTTCTTGAAACTTAACTAATATTTTTATCACACTTACTTTGATTTATTTGCCGCTTTCTTCCTGCGTTTCATCTGTTTACTTTGCTGACAAGTTGAAACACTACCATTTTGACTTTTCCTGTCATGAGAAATCCTGTCTTTCGTGTCTTGAATCTTCGATCCGTACAATGAATATACATTCCTCTTATATTTAGTTCTCCTCCTCGTCCCTGTTATAAGATGGGGCTTATATAAATCATACTTGGTTGACCAGTACTTCTTTTGCCATTCTTTCCACTCTTCTATTGATCTTGCTGGTCTGTCTCGATACCAGCCATCGCTACTTTCCTCAGCCGACATTTTGAACAAGAAGTCAGAAAACTGCACACAAACTTTATGCGAAAGTCACCCACGATTGTGTGGAGTGGTCAGATGTACATCCCGAGACATATGGGGCATACACCAAAGCTTTTCGGCTCTTTCGTTTTAACTTTATTTCAATGTCTGTATTTCCTTTGGCTATCAAGTAATTAGTGATCGGATACATACACCGATACACCGTCTTCATTCGCGTCATATTATAATCTGAACAAAGTTGACAAAAAGATACCAGTGTAAGGGGCGTCAAACATACATACAGGGTGTCCCAGAATGATCTATACTACGAAAGTTGAATTCTGTTACGTATTATTCAGTAATAATTTTCAATAATATCAATATTACGCCAAAACGAATCAAGCTATTTCATAGAAAGTAACAGAATAAGTAGGTGACATGTGTGTCATTAAATTAGACACACTGCTGGTTTTTTTGTATATTTAATATTTTTTCAAACAAGGTATAGATCATTTTGGGATACACTGTACATTAAATTGATTATTTTCATATTGTGTATAACATGGGACTTTGATCATGCTACTATTATTTGTATTGGCTGCTATTATTTATATTGGCCTTACAGAATTTTAGAATGAACACAGAATGACGAACGCCTGATTTGTATTGTCAATCACGTATTTTCCTTGTTTTGATCAGTATTTTCGCCCCACCCACATTTCGTCCTTTAAAATGCCATTACACAATATTGTGCTCATTCAAATTAAATTCTTACTTCATTAATTAATGTGTAAGCCTTGATTTTTAAGAATTAACAAATATGTTATTATTAAGATGAACGCATTCAGTTGAACTCAAAATTATAAAGATATTTGTCATTTGTAATGTATTCAATAAATAATAAGAAAAAGGTTTCTATCAGACACAATGAAAGTACAGTCACGTATCAAATGCAACACACATCGGCATAATTAAAATAAAGGCTTACTTATTGTACAGTTATGATGTTCAGATGTAGCCGTTTAGTGATTACTAAATCCCAAGTAAAAAAATCGACTATGAACATTCGATTTTGAGCAGGCACTTTGCCCTGGAACTTTGTTCCCTACATCACACATGGTGTTACATTAATCAGTGACTCTGACATCATGGTCATTACGACAAGTATTTGTGTTCATTCCAATCTAACCGCAACGGGACCCGCAAGGACAAGGCAGAGTTTAATTTTCGCGCCAACACAAAGCACTGCAAATTCCACACAGAGTTGTATACGCTGTAAGAGATATAGTTGTAGTCTTTGTCCCGATCCTTTTGTGCTCTTTCGTCACTAAACAAACCGGCTGGCAGAAGTCTTTTCTGATTGGCCAGAACCGAACCCAAAGTTTATTTGGGTTTAATCGGCTGTCAATCAACAACTGGGATTTATACCCATGTCCTAATACCGCAGTCACGTGGTTCCATAGCCAATATAAAAATATTTTTATATGGATATTCATAAACCAATCAGCGATATTTATTTCTAGATTGTCTCAAGACGGAGGACGAAGAATCGCAATCGTTTAAATGTGATTTGCGTTTCGCGTTTCTTGCCGATCTCACTTAGGAGTCGAATGATACTAACTTGTCGATAACCCTTGACCTTAAATACAGTAGTAACCTAATCGTATCCCTACATACCCTATTAACCCTAATCCTAGCCCTAACACTGGGGCTATAAGCATTATTTCAATCCAAGCATTTTGGCCATAATTACACGACCTCTATTTCAAAACAAATTAAAACAATAAAAACAAACGGCAAATTAAGCAAATACGCAAATTCAAAATAGCCTATCAAGGTGTTTTTTATTTATAGAACCTCGCATTTGCGTTGATCAGTTTAATGAGGTACAAACCAGTTCTAGTGGTATTGAATATTTATTTCATAAACATGTATATTGCATTTTTGTTTATTTAACCTTTTCAAATTGGGACCCATTTATCTGTTATATGTTATCTAAAACCAATATTTTGAACTTGGCTATAAGTAGCCCTACTAAAAGTATAGAAATCTGGTGGCTGCCTGCTGTATGCATTGATTCAAATGCAAGCCCAGAAATGTGGTGTGCTGAACGATGTATGCAATAATTAAAATGTCATTCAAAAACAAAGAAAACAGAAAACTTGCTTTTGATTACATCAAACATTCCAATCTGCGGGACACAGATCGTTAGCTACGATTGTTAAATAAAGGGTTATGAACTGTGGCACTGGACATTATACCATTTTGGCACACACTGCTATAATGTGTCGTTTGTCGCTGAAATCGATAAAAAAAAAAAGAAAAAAAAGGAAGGTTTTATTTCAAACTTTAATGGTGACCCGCAGGTCAAATTGCTAGAATTGTACATTAAACACAACTAAACAGGCACAATGCAATTTGCAGGCAGCAGCTTAATCAGCACCAATATTGCAACATTGAAACAAACAACTATACAAACATCCAATTCAACCCAACCCCACCCCCAGTAGGATAAAGTGCCTTGCCCAAGGACACAACACGTTGGCACGAGCGGGGCTCGAACTCGCAACCTATGGATTATGAGTCGGGCGCCTTATCCACTCGGCCACACGTGCTCCCACGTTATGAGAAACGGTCGCAAGACAGTGGCGTTGCGTCCCATCAGAAAATTGCCAAAAAAAGGCTCGTGCCCCCAATCATACCCGGTGCCCCCGCCCCCCCAGCACGATGCCCTCCCCCCAATCGGATGACACACGCTACGCCACTGTTGAAAGAAGTTCAAAAATAAGAACTATAATTTGATACCGCCCGAAAAATTGATCATTTGGCTTGTCAGGTTTGGTCGTGTAACTACCATGTGTGCTACATATACAAGCGAGCTTTTGTTGCTTGGCTTATAAAATTTAGAGAAATGCAGAATGTAGTGAGTATTATGAACATTGTGAATATGCAATTAAATTCTGTATGTTTTTATTCCCCTTAATTATGTTTATATAAGCTACAATAGGCGAAATGATAATGAGATCTGCCTAGGGTGCTGGAATTAAAATGCGTACCTACACCTGGATAAGATGATAAGAATTGATAGAACGCCTATAGGTAACAATTCAGCGCTGAACAATAATAAAAATAGCTCGCAAAGAAAGCAAAACTGCTCGAACTGCAATCAGACCAGAATTCGCTACCTTTTTACCAATAAAAGAAAATAATAATTAAATTTTGTCGTCACTGGATTCATTAAAGTAAAGGAGTTAATTAATATTGAAATGAAATCCAAATACAATGCCAGATATTGCCTATCCAATGTGCAATAATAATTCACTGTAACCCGGTGTGAATTTCCAAATTTCGTGCTAACAATCGCTCGAACACCCATTTCGGCGTGCCAACATAATCTGTGATGACCCCCTTTGACCATGTAACAAAAACTTAACCTTTCTCCCCTTTAGGTTTAAATTGTTTAATATTATTATGTATAAGAATATTTTGACATTTGAACGTTTTCGTACCGTCTTACAAATTATACATGATATTGAATATTGGCCCCAAAATGTGCGCCAATAATGCTTGTCTTTCTGTATATTGCCAAAACTCGCTTGCTCCAAACAGAATTCAGTGCACTGCACTCGTTTACGGCACCCCCTCTTAGCTCCAGGATAAAAAGGTAGAGCACGTAATAGATTACTGGAAACATTGTAAATTAAGAATGACGAATTACTTCATTATAAATTAAACACAGTACTCCGTCAAATGATAATAATTCACTGTCGACGGTATGTTTCTCTTTCAGGATGTTGTGTATGTTGCCGTCATATAGACACTGCACATAAATATTAGGCAACAAGTGCTTTGAGGGTATTTTTAGTCAATTAACGGTTCAATTTAACCCAATAATTTAGACTGTTGATGTTTAACACAGTCATTCAATGTTTAGCAAAGCTGGATTTGCCGAGTAAGATAATTAAATTTCAACCGTTCGACAGCTGGCACTTTGTTAATAGCATTTAGTGCTCACTATTGCAGTGACCGTACTATACATGTGTTATACAAAATGCCACACATTCGTGAAATCCAAATCTATCAATTAATTTCTTTTCAACATTTTATTTATCTGTTTCATTACCGACTCGCGCCGGTGTCACTTGTCCACGATACAGACACTTTATATCGGCGAGAAAAGAATTAGTAGTCCTACATGCAGGAACTATGTCTTTCGTTCCCCTAACATAGCTCGACAACAAATAAATGCCTCTGAAATCTGAGGTTATATTCATAAAATACAGTGTCACCTGCAGAATCTGATCTCAGTAGTAAAGCGTAATTTCTCCAAATGATTTTCCTTAAATTCTCAATATTAAGTACCAAATGATTTCCTTACGGCATTCCGTAACAAGGAGCAAAACGTTTAATACAAATCACTTTCAAAGTTCCAAATTTCTTTTTGAAAAATAACAACAATCTATAACGTCTCGACAACATTATATATTTTGTCTCAACTAAATTAGATACATTAGGGCTTTTGTATTATGGTGTGTGTATGGTGGATTATATAAGGTTTTCAATACTATGGTGGGTGTGCGGTGGGTTACCATATAGGATTATGACTGGTTCGGTAGTGACGTCAATGCTTTTTCGCGAGTGCGCCTCAAGCGTGCCGACAAATCGCTCTTGTACGCGTGAGTGTACACTTTGCGTGATTAACTTGACGCGCGCGATTCACTACTTAGGCCAACGAAATACGCACATACGTCACTAACAAACTTGAGATGAACCAAATTATAGGACTAAAGATTCGATTCCAGCGTGTAGAATTTCAGAAATAATCGGTTATTTGCCCGGTAATTTGCTGTATTTGATGTCGACATACATGCGGTGAGAATGAAATAGAAGTTACGGTGTATTCTGCAATCACGATACAGATTGTAATGCATGTATGTGATATATGAATAATGACAGGGACACTTTATCGTGGTCAATGTGTGAAAGGGTTCCGGTTTGAGGAGGGGAATGTAAGCCTCTGGATCACGCGGATGAACCTGTTATCCCAACAGTGCTCCTGTAGTTGAGTGGCGAGTGCACTTCACAAGGGCACTCAATCTATTTTCCATCGTAAAGGACGTGTCAAAGGGTTCCGGTCTGAAGAGAGGATAAAGGGCAGTGTATATCTGTTAACCCTTTATGTGCGGTTGTTGAGTCTATTAATTGTGATGTTGCATGAAAGGGCCTCCCGGGAAAACGACCTGGACTGAGAGCTTTTGAGGAGGGAATGAGAGCCACTGGATTATCTGTCAGTGTCACCTGTGCAAATTTAATTGGCTATCCATAGGAAGTAAAGGAAATTATATGACCATTTATAATTCAGCAAATTTGTGAGCAATGTCGACTTTCAACGTTGAAGCAGTATCTCGGAAATGAATTTGATATAGGATACTTCTCACATATTTTACGCGACATGAGCCAAATCTTTAGGTCAGTGGTTCTTTTAATTATTCTTATCAACTCAGAACAAGAGTCATCGATGTAAATAAGTAAGTAAATATCAATAATATTAATATCGATATTATTGACCATATACACATCATTTGCGTACAAACAGACTAGGTTTCTTGACCAGTGGATAGTTCTTAAGATCAATCTCGTCATCTAGCAAAGACTACACAATGCAGTCTTATTTTCCTTTTCTCGTACAAACACACATTGTTGACCGAAGTTCGACAATTTTGTCACCTGCCAAATACTACTTTATCCTTTATAAGTCCGGGGTTTTAAGGAACCTTCGTAGCCAATTAAACAAAACTTATTATATCCGCTAGCAGTGTGGCCTATCCTGAACATCGTGAAGCACTACTTCGCACAATATCTTTTTTTTAATAAAATATATACAAAGACAAACATGCTTTGCTTCTTGACCGATATTCTTTACATTTATCATTGATCAAAACTAATTTCATTTTTTTATTATTATAAACCTAAGTAGTCAGATATTACTCGCACTATATATAACCGCTAGTAGTGTTGCCTTTCTTGGAGTACCATAACCTCGCAAACTATACATTTTTTTATCAAAATGGTCTTATTTTTAAAAAAGGAATTGTCAGTATATTGAAGGCTGTTAGGTAGACAAGGATACGAAGTCAGTGGAAGAATGATCAATAACATTGCCCTACAAGTGTCTAATTTACTTTGTTCGTGTCATATATTTGTAGATCAGCTTGTCGTTATTTTACAGTGAATTGACAATACCGAATTATTCATATACATGAGTGTGTGCCATTGACAGCTATCTCTAGCAGACTAATTAAACAACATTCAATCTTCAATGTTAGTTTCTGATATAGTGCTTTTCTTTACTCTCGAAGCAGACTGATACAAAAGCACCAGCCTGCTAAGTAAAAAGGCAGTATCTGATATATGATGTATTTACAGATACTGCAATGTGACTATGGAAGGCACCTGTTTGACAGTATTTGACACATGTCTCTTTCAAGGGATACGATTAAGCAAGGTGACTTTTTAACATTGCTCATGTCTCGTGAATACATCTTAAGGCAGTTTTCTGAAATTGAATTAAAGTATATCAACTGCATTGCGTTTTAATCCCAAGGACTCAGTGATTATATAAAACCAATTATTTCCACGTGTTGTTTTCGCCAATGAATAAAGTTCAACTCGATTAAATATTATTTTAATGGTATGCACAATAATATATGGCTCAGGGAATTTAACAGCGGTGTTTTTATTTTTTAAACCGATATTAATATATCGTTTAACCCATTCTAATATTGACATTCATACGGAGTATATTCCGATGATTATGGACAAGTCTGTCACAACTATTAATGCTGTTAAATAAATGTACTGAAATAACGCAAGTACTATCGTCAATAGGAATCACACGTGTATTAATTAACAACACATTAAAGTGCTATCCTCAGTAGAGAACTTACGTGTAGCAATTAACAATATAATTTTTAAGTAATTTATTCAGAAGAAAGCATACGTGTAGCTACAACATAAGTACTATGTTCAGTAGAAAGCATTATGTGTAGCAATTAACAACATGAAGTACTATCTTCAGTAGAAAGCATACGTGTAACATTTAAACAACGTAAGTACTTACTTTCTTTAGTAGAAAACAGAACAATTAACAACGTATCCAGCAAACACACATACGTTTTAAAACGTTTTAAACAAGTTATATTTTGGGTTTCGGTTTAGGTAAAAACGTTTTAATAACATTAAATGTCGGGTTATATAAAGGTCATGAAAACCTTTTAACACTCACTAAAAGAATATTTCTAAAATATTTTCAAAATGTTATTGGTAAACTATATTTTGCGAACTTTTCTGCCAAATATTTTGTCAACACTTAAATAACATTATATTAAAATATTAGAAGATTATCAAAAAATGTTTTTTAATGTTATGAAAACGTTTTATACCCTTTATATGCCCTTTATACAACCCGGCATTTATACGTTTTCTCATAACCTTTTACAACCTTTTGCGAATAATGTCGAAAACATTTTTGGTTTATTGGGTAGTACTATCTTCAGTAGAAACATACGTGCAACAATTAACAACCTAAGCACTATCTTCAGTAGAATACATACATGTAGCAATTAACAGCATAGGTGCTATCTTCAGTAGAAAGCATACGTTGTGAAGGGGACGAGGTGTGCGCATTGTTCTTATATATTATGCTACAACAACCCAATCATGTGTACCATTAAGTGCAAAGACATAACCGCGGTTTTAAAACAAACTGAAACAAAATAGCCCGTCAAGGTTTTCAGCAAACCAATAACCGTTTTATTTATGCAACCATTGCATGTTCGTGCAATGGTTTAATGGAGGGCAAAGCAGTTCTAATGGTATTGAATATTTATTTCCTATATGGCATATTTGTATGTTTAACCTTTTCAAATTGGTACCCATTTATTTTCATAATGTTATTTAAAACCATTACTTTGAACTTATCTATAAGTAGCCCTACTAAAAGCACAGACATGTGTGCTTGATGTATTCTGTATGCATTGATTCAAAAATGCAAGCCCAGAAATGTGTGGTTTGCTGAATGGTGTATGCATTGATTTAAACACTATATTAAAAACACAGAAACCAGAAAACATCAAACAATTCCAAATAGCCGCATACACCTCAACATGAGGACAAATTTAAAGCTATGATGGTTAAATAAAGTTTTATCAACTGTGGCACTGAAAGTTAAACCATTTTGGCACACACTGTTATATAGTTATGTGTTGTTTGTTGCTAAAATCGATTTTAAGAATCGGTCGAAAGAAGTTCAAAATTTCTCTTATATTTTATAGTTATCTCCATCATAAATTATTTATATCTCAAGAACCACAAGTGCAAAGTTTTCAGGATTATGATCGCCTCTTAAATGTTATGAATTGAAAATGAAAAATTCAAATTGATGTCACACGACGATTTGATCATTTGAATTTGACATGCTTGAATATGTAACTAACATGTGTGCTGCATGTGAGCTTTTGTTGCTTTGCTTAAAAAAAAAAAAAAAAAAGCACAATGTGAATTGAGCATTGTGAATATGCAATTAAATTTAGTATGTTTTTATTCCCCTTAATTATGTTGATATAAGCAGCAATAGTCTAAATAGTAATGAGATCTGCCTAGGGTGCGGGAATTAAAAACATATACTTCGCGTACCTATACACCAGGATATTTAGATGAATAGAACGCCTATAGGTAATAATTCAGCACTGAACAATAATAAAAATAGCTCACAAAGAAAGCAAAACAAAACTGCTCGAACTACAATCAGACCAGAATTCGCTACCTTTTTACCAATAAAAGAACATAATAATTAAATTTTGTCGTCACTTGATTCATTAAATACAAGGCCAGACATTGCATATCAGATGTGCAATAATAATTCACTGTAACCCGAGGTGAATGTCCAAATGTCGTGGTAAGAATCGCTCGCACACCCATTTCACCGTGCCAACATAATATTTGCCGACCCCCTTTGACCATGTAACAAAAACTTAACCTTTCTCCCCTTTGCATTGAAAAAATAATGCTTGTTGTTCTGTATCTTGCCAAACTCACTTGCTCCCAAAAATAATTCAGTACACTGCACTCGTTTAAGGGATGGGTTTATATGTGTGTAAATGGAGGAGAAATGGGAGGATTTTGGCATGTTTGCTGTGATTGTTTGCCTAGCAATATTGATCACAAGTACACAATTGATGGTGCATATCAAGGACCAAACTCTATAGTTTTATATTTGAGCACGATCACTTCTGTAAGGTCATGGGAAATTATGTAAATCGGCTTTTATATTTGATGTTGCATATCGGCTCACGCACTTTTTTTTTGTACCCAGTATTTCACAAAGTCCCTGTACTCTGATGACCCTATGACTTTTTGCTGGTATGTTGAGCACTTTAAACAATTAATTATAGTACTTACCTCCTACTTTAGGAACATGCGTATGCCTTAATGTATGTCGACCATGTCAACAACCCAGTGTAGTTTTACATGGTTGGAAAAGTCTATTTCCTTTCGCTATTTTGCCAATCATAATTCATAAATTGTCCAACTTTTTGACAAAAAGAGTTTTGCAACTATTCCGCCAGCAAGGAAACACAAATTTATGTATATCCAGTGCGTCCTTTACGTTTAAATAGTTCAGTTTATTGTCAAGTTGTGCCTCTATACGCCATATTTACGGAATTGATGATACGAGCTGATACGGAATTTTTGAACCCAAATTTCTTGAAATATACATTACCTTTTTAACTTCTCGCCACGAAATTGGATTCATAAGAAGGTCAAATACAAGCCTTCCATTATGGCTGGTATCATCATCTCGATTGGTGTCTTGTGTTAGTATTATTCCATATTTTGCTGGTAGAAGTTCAATGAAACCCTCCATAATTCACGACTACTGTCACTTGTGTTATAAACTCGATGTGTTTACTATATTGTCGCTCGGGTCCGCGACTAATCGCAGGGACCGGTCTATCATTAGCTATTCTATACACTTTTCAATAGCCTTATTGTGATGTGTGGGAGTTTTAAAAGCTGAGCCATGAACAAAATATAATGCGAGCAGCCGGTGGGGGGGCATCAACTTTAGAGGTGACGGTATGTGCCTGTCAATATATGCCCCTCTTTTGAAGCCGACTATACCCGATGACCAGGCACCTTCAGTTTTCAAAATATTATACCCAATGACCCCTTTTTCATTTTGATTGTACATAATGACCCTTTTTTTAAATAAAAAAACCCCAACGTTTTGTACTGATATGCGCCTACTTCGCGACGCTTGTAGGCACATATACCCATCAATTCTAAAGTTGAGTGCCCCGGGGCGAGCGCATACTGCGGGCCAATGAACAATGAGATAGTGGCTTTTCTGATATCGCTTTGAGGAACTGTTGAAGTATAAATCAGCCAACGAGTAGGTGTGTCCAAATTGCACATCTTGAATTGAGACCAAGGCATGCTGTTATTTCAATTGTTATACCGTTCCGGTTGGTTTATTACCTACCATTGCCTACGAGATGCAGTTCTAAGGTGACAGAGTGACAGGTCTGCAATTCGATTCCACAACCATTCATACCTTTCATCTGTTTTATTGTATTATCGTGCGAATTGCTCCGTGGTACCTTACGGGTACCTGAATTTTATTTGAATGAAGATGACTCTGTCATGCTCGACGTCATATTGCATAATTTCTATACAGTATATGCAATAAACCAACCAGAACAGTATAACAATTGAAATAATAGGCAGTTCTAAGATATGTTAAGAAGAATATAACGTCACAATTCTGTATTATTATTCAAGGTTGTAACGTGTGTCTATGCTGTCATGTAGGCCTACCTGGCAACAGACACGCCCCCGGTACAAACAGATGAAATTTGTAGAAAAGCGTGATTATGACAAAAAACATTAAAAAATGATACTTTGAGGTATTGTTTTTTTAATTTTTTGTATGGCAGATCATACATACACATGTGCTGAGGTCAAAAAGGTAAAAATTTAGTTTTTGACCCCTGACTCACCTGTCATTCCAAACAACCCCTCAATACAGTAAAGCAGTAAAAGCACGTAATAGATTACTCAAAACATTGTAAATTAAGAATGACGAATTACTTCATTATACATTAAACACAGTACTCCGTCATTATAATAATTCATTGTCGACGGTATGTTTCTCTTTCAGGATGTTGTGTATGTTGCCGTCGTATAGACACTGCACAAATTTGGAACATTAAAGTTGGGTCACATAAATATGGGGCAACAAGTGCTTTGAGGGTATTTTTTAGTCAATTAATGATTCAATTTAACCCAATTAGACTGTTGATGTTTGACACAGTCATTCAATGTTTAGCAAAGCTGGATTTGCCGAGTAAGATAATTGAATTTCAACCGTTCGACAGCTGGCACTTTGTTAATACATGTAGCATTCTAGTGCTCACTATTGCAGTGACCGTACTATACACGTGTTATACAAAATGCCACACATTCGTGAAATCCAAATCTATCAATTAATTTCTTTTCAACATTTTATTTATCTGTTTCATTACCAACTCGCGCCGGTGTCACTTGTCCACGATACAGACAATTTATATCGGCGAGAAGAAATTAATTTATATCAGTGGTCCTGCTTGCAGGAACTATACGTATATCTATCCCCTTAATAAACTTATATACGTCAACCATATTATTTGATGGCATGTAAAACAGTGCCATTTTAAAGAAAAGTTGAACAATTATGGCGCTATTTATCATGTTTGGATCTCTACAAGGGGTAGACACTTATATAATGTTATTAGAACGTCAGAAAAAAGACAAACAAATGGGGAGGAAATTTTCAAAAAAAATAAAAATTATCCTGAAATGTAAACAATAACTCATATTGATTAGTTAATTTGAAAATATATTTAAATAGCGCCCTCAATTTGCACACAAATGTACAGTTAATATAATAAAAATTACCAAAAACCAAAGATGAATAGCGTAATTTGATATAAAATACATTTGAACGGCTGTTGATAGCTGTTGGTATTGTGCAGGTCTAGAATTGAACATTATAAATGATGTTTTGTTTGAAAAATTAATAAATGATCACATCAAACAACCTTCAAATGCCACTGAAAACGTGATGCATGAAACTATATTCACAACAAAGATCAGTTTTACCGCCAGGTTCTTCGTAGAAAAGTACATTGAATAATATTGTCCTTATCAAGTTTCCTTAACTTTGTACCAAAATACAACTTCTCCACGTAAAGTGTCAAATAAATTCTTCACGTCATTCTGTAATTCTGTCATCGACATTTGCCCTAAATAAAAGCTATACAATCCTTTAGAACAATATTTTCTTGGTTCAGTGTGCTTTCCGAGCATCAAAAGGCAAACGATTGAATTTGTTTGAACAGGGAGCACAATATGAAGTACAAATCACTTTTCTACGTTCTTAATTACTCTTTGAAAAATAACAAAAATCTATAAAATCTCGGTAAGATTATATATTTTGTCAGAACAGAAATTAGGTACCTTAGGCCTGGCGGGTGTATGGTGGAATATAGGAATATAACGAGCCGCTCTTCGTTGGACTAGCCATTAGCTGTAATTGGGCAACACTAAACGTATCCATCATGCGGACCCTTAGTGCTGAAAGATGCGATTAACCCTTGTCGCATATCGGCTCGGTCAATATATTTCAGGCTAAAATTTGCCGAAATAATCAACATGTAATTTAACTATGCAGATATCTGAGAACTAAAATTATGTCAGGCTATATCACAGACTACACCCCCGGGGGGGGGGGGGCACTCCAACTTTGGAGGTGACGCGTATGTAGGGCTGTTAAGACCGCCTTTTCAGCATCGCTGTCACCCAAAGACCCCATATTTTTTTACTAACACATGCTCGCTCCGCGCTCTGTCACCCGAAGACCCCTATTTTTCCATTTGATCTGTCACCCAAAGACCCTTACAAGTTCAATTTGAAGAGCAACTTTCATTTATCACTGATTTTGTTACTTATTTTGAAAAAAATAAAGAAATTTGAAGCCATTTACAACTAGAAATTCGATTTTCGAGGTTTTTGTGGCGCTGTTTTGGTTCTCATCCAAAGATTCCATTTAAAAAAAAGGTCATGTTCTCACCCAATGACCCCATATTTTTTATATTTTGCTCTCACCGAATGCCAAAAATCATGCTCTCACCCAATGACCCCATATTTTTTACATGTTGCTCTCACCGAATGCCCCTTAGTGCGAAAGCGCCAGCCCTACACCTATATCCATTTCAAATTGAAGTGCCCCCCCCGGGACTACACCATCAATAACATTTCAAACCTCCGAGCAGCTATGAATTTAACTTTCACAACTGGAAATGCATTATTTGCTAAGAACAAGTCATTAACTTCAGCTGCGCTAAAAGTATTCGAACACCTGCGAGGTAATTATTCTAACCCAACGATTTAAATATGGAATGAAAAGACTGTTATCTACATGACCTATTAAACATGTTAAAGGAAAACAAATGTAATCCGGGCAAGTAATACACAACATTTCAATATACAGATCAGCGCTGTTTGATCTGGAACTATCTGATTGAGCACTCAATCCTAGGCCTAAAGATTTGATTCCAGCGTGTAAAACTGCAGAATTAATCGGTAGATTAGTTGGATTTTATGTTAACATACATGCGATGAGAATGAAGTGGAAATTGCGGTGTATTCTGCAATCATGATACCGATTGTAATGCATGTATGGGATGTATGAGTAATGACAGGGACAATGTGTGAAAGTGTTCCGGTTTGGGGAGGGGAATGTAAGCCTCTGGATCACGCGGATGAACCTGTTATCCCAACCGTGCTACTGTAGTTGAGTGGTGAGTGGACTTCATAAGGGCACTCAATCTATCTTCTATCGTAAAGGACGTGTCAAAAGGTTCCGGTCTGGGGGAGAGGATAAAGGGCAGTGGAATGGATATCTGTTAACCCCTAATGTGCGGTTGAAGAGTTTATTCATTGTGATAGTGAATGAAAGGGCCTCCCGGGAAAAAGACCTGGCCTGGGAGCTTTTGAGGAGGCGATGAGAGCCACTGGATTATCAGTTAGCCTCATCTGTGCAAATTAGATTGGCTATTAATAGAATTTGGAAACTAAACGACCATTTATAATACAGCAAATTTGTGAGCAATGTCGACTTTCCCGATGAAGTAGTATCGAAATGAATTTGATATAGGCTGGGCCAGTGGTTCATCAACTCTTTGATGCAAATAAGTAAGTGAATATCAATAATATTAATATCATGATTAATATTGACTATATAGGCCCTACACATCATTTGCGTACAAACATGTCAGGTTTCATGACCAATTTCAAGACCCATCTTTTCTCGACTTTCCCTTTCTCGTGAAGACACATCTAGATTCTTGACCGACGTTATTGTCACCTGCCAAATACTACTTTATCCTTTATAAGCCCGGGGTTGTAAAGAACCTTCGTAGTCAATTAAATAAAACTTATTATATCCGCTAGCAGTGTTGCCTGTCCTGAACATGGTGAAGCACTATCTCGTAGAATATTTTATAAATATGTGCAAGGACATGATTTGCTTCTTGACCGGTGTTCTTCAATTTTGTCATCGATTAAAACTATTTTCTTCTTTTTTAATGATTAAAAAAAACCACCACTTTGTAGCCAAGTATTACTCGCACTATATATAACCGCTAGCAGTGTTGGTTTTCTTACAATTACCTTGCAATATATATAGTTTTTTAAACCAAAATGTTCAACAATTGCTACGCAATATTTAGACCGTTTCTTCAATTTTGTTATTTATCAAAACTATTTTGTATACCTTTGTAGCAACTCATAGCTGACATTATGCCCGCTACGCTAGCAGTTTTGGTTTCCCAATGAACAGTTACCTCGCATGCGGATGATAAACATGCATACATTGTTTCTTTGTCACTGCTTTTCCTCGCTCTTGACATCTTAATAGACTATCCTGTCCTGCTGCTTTGTTTTTAGAAGAACCTTCATAGCTACTTATTTTTTAGAATGTCCATCTTTGAATGTATATTGTATCACTATGTGTAATCAACCTTTACCATTTAACGCGTTATTTGAATGTAAAAATGACAAGTTTCTTATTCTGTGGTTATCGCCCTGTCATCCATCAAAATTATATGACATAAAGCTGACTTCGCTTCATATATTGGATGTTTGATAGCCTCTCATTATTTATGTCATACCTGCTTACCCGCTTGGCATATTTGGTCATTCCTATAAATTATAAAGACTCACTTTATTTACCCGAATTGAACGTAATCTATAAATTATTTGAGTTACAATTATACATCTTTTGGGGCCTGTGCCTTCCATATAGGTGTTATATTTTAAAGCTCTGCTAACTATTTTATTTTTAATACTGATTGCAACCCCAAAGCGAAACCCAACTTTACAGCTAGCGATGATAATTATCCAGAATATTGCCTAAATATCTGTCTTTCTATTGAAGTTGTATACGGTGACATTAGACTATAGATGCTGGCAGTCAAATTGATAATATTACAGAATACCGGAAAACAAGGTACAATTATCAGCTAATTACGCATATCATATGGAGGCAGATCACACATGTTTAGTGATGATTCCTCATCATTACAAATGACTCATATCCATGTCATATGAGATTACAGAAAAATATCAATGACCAAATGAAAGTCATTTGAGTGCCTCTCTGTGCCATAAGGTTAACTCCTAGATGTTTTCACTTCTAAATATGATCGTTTAGGGCCATTATTAGTAGTCTATTAATAAATTTAGTCATAGTATTTGAACAGGTACGGATATTTGGGAATTGCATGTTCAGATTTCAAGCGACTGTTGTCATAATGTTCACGTAAACAGTTGCAACATTCTTCTTAAGTAGATACATGTGAAATAAATACCCAAATTCCGAGTCAAACTTTAAATTTTATGATTTACATAACTATTAAGATGCACGTTTGGTTCTTCGTCTTTTTTAATCATTCAGGTAGACAACCAAAACAACCCCATCGGGCAGCGATATCATCCCCATATTATTTTGTCATACGTTATGAGCACCTTAGCAAATTCCAACCAAACTATAGTAAATTATTCACACGAGTAGCTCAATACAATTTAACATTTAATAAGACGTTCAAAAGTCCTTATTTTCCATTTGGCGACAGCGGTCCTGAACTTCGATTCAGATGATTGGAAAAAATAAAATGTTGACATTCAAATGTCTGGTGTGTTTTCTATGTTTGCTGGCGTCAGTGCCCTTCAGTGCGTCAGCGTCTTTCGCATTTCATTGCTGTATAATAACATAATATCATTCTAATCTCGATAAAGGTAAGTCCCATTTCCAAGGCATTGTCAGCATATTGAAGCATGTTAGGTAGACTGAACAATAACATTGCCCGAAAAGTGTCTAATTTACTTTGTTCGTGTCATATATTTGTAGATCAGCTTGTCATTATTTTACAGTGAATTGACAATACCGAGTTATTCATGGACCTGAGTGTGTGCCATTGACAGCTATCTCTAGCAGACTAATTAAACAACTTTCAATCTTCAATGTTAGTTCCTCATATACTTCATTTCTTTACATTGGAATCAGACTGATACAAAAGCACGTGCCTACTAAGTAAAAAGGCAGTATCTGATATATGATGTATTTACAGATACTGTAATGTGACTATGGAAGGCACCTGTTTCACAATATTTGACACATGTCTCTTTCAAGGGATACGATTAAGCAAGGTGACTTTTTAACATTGCTCAAGTCTCGTGAATACATCTTAAGGCAGTTTTCTGAAATTGAATTAACGTATATTAACTGCACACCGTATTAATCCCAAAGGATATAGGCAGAGATTATTAAAACCATTTAGTTTTAGGTGTTGTTTTGGGCAATGAATATACTTTAATGAAAGCGTACTGGTAGTTAGTATCTTGACTGAAAGCGTACCCGTAGCAAATGACAACATAAGTATTCTCTGCAGTAGAAAGCATACTTGTAGTAAATATCAATATAAGTGAAAACGTGTAGCAATTAACTACATATTAAGTACTATATTCAGTAGAAAACATACGTGTACCATTTAACAACGTAAGTACTTTCTTCAGTAGAAACCATAGCAATTAACAACGTATACGTACAGCAGTAGAAAGCATACGTGTAGCAATTAACAACATAAGTACTATCTTCAGTAAAAAGCATACGTGTAGCAATTAACAAAGTTAAAAAGTTACCAATAAAAGAGAACAATAATTTAATTTTGTCATCACTTGTTCATTAAAGGAGTTAATTAATATTGAAATGAATCCCAAATACAAGGCTAAGCATTGAATATTAGAGGCTGTGCAATAATTCATTATAACCCGCGGTGGATTTCCAAATCTCGTGTACAAAACCGTTAACTATTGCAGTGACCGTACTATACAAATGTGATGCAAAATGCCACACATTCGTGAAATCCGAATCTATGAATTAATTTCTTTTCAGCATTTTATTTAGCTGTTTCATTACCGACTCGCGCCGATGTCATTTGTCCACGATACAGACAATTTATATTGGCGAGAAGATAATTAGCAGTCCTGTTTGTAGGAACTATATGTATATCTTTCTCCTTACAAGTCAAGCATATTGTTTGATATAATGTAAAATTGTGCCATTTTAAAGAAAAGTTGAACAATGATGGCGCTATTTATCTTGTTTAGATCTTTGCAAGGGGTAGACACTTGTATAATGGAATTAGAACATCAGAAAAAAGACTAACAAATGGGGAGGACATTTTCAAAAAACTTTTCATCATGAAATGTAAAGAATAACTCATATTGATTGGCTAATTTAAAATATATATAAATGGCGCCCTCAATTTGCACACAAAATGTACAGTTAATATAATAAAAAGAAGAAAAAGATAAATACCGTAATTTGATATAGACACGAAAATCTATGTTATACATAACTGGTAATTATAACAATCTGAATATTAATGTGCTAGCTGTTTGTATTGTGTAGGTCTAGAATTGAACATTGTATAATGTTTTGTTAGAAAAAAATTAATAAATGATCACATCCAACAACCGTTAAATGCCACTGAAAACATGATGCATGAGACTATATTCATAACAAAGATCAGTGTTACATCCTGGTTCTTAGTAGAAAAGTGCATTGGATAATTTTGTCCCGATTAATTTCCCACAACTTTGTACCAATACACGTTAAGTGTCAAATGAATTTCTCACGGAATTCTCTAATTCTGTCATCGACATTTGCCCTAAATACGGTGTTGTGATACAATCCTTTAGAACAATATTTTCTTGGTTCCTTTTGCTTACCGAGCATCAAAAGGCAAACGATTGAATTTGTTAGAACAGGGAGCACAATATGAAGTACAAATTACTTTTCCGAGTTCCTAATTTCTCTTTTAAAAATAACAAAAATCTATAAAATCTCCGCAAGATTATATATTTTGTCTGAACAAAACTATATATCTTAGTTGAGATGGGTGTATGGTGGATTACCATAGAGGATTATAACTGGCTTTACCTCGTTGGACTAACCATTTGCTGTAATTGGGCAACACTAAACGTATCCATCATGCGGACCCTTAACGCTTGAAGATGCGCTTAACACGTTGCATGTTGTGTTGGTCAATATATTTTCAATCTAAAATTTGACAAAGTATTCATCATTCAAATTTACGACGTAGATATGATTGAAGACGCAAATTATGTGATTGCGAGCTTATGGTTGGTAATCATTCTAACGCAACGATTTAAATATGGAATGAAAAGACTTTTGAAAAACTGTTATCTTCATAATCTATTGAAATGTAAAACAAATGTGGTAAATGTTCAAGGCATTTACATGTAATCCGGGCACACACCATAACATTTCAATCTAAAGATCAGCGCTGTTTGATCTGGAGCTATCTGATTGAGCACTCAATCCCAGGACTAAAGATTTGATTCCAGCGTGTAAAATTGCAGAATTAATCAATAGATTAGTTGGATTTGATGTTAACATACATGCGGTGAAAATAAAGTAGAAGTGTATTCTGCAACCATGATACCGATTGCAATGCATGTATGGGATGTATGAGTAATGACAGGGACAGTTTATCGTGGGCAATGTGTGAACGGGTTCAGGTTTGGGGAGGGGAATGTAAGCCGCTGGATCACGAGGATGAACCTGTTATCCCAACCGTGCTCCTGTAGCTGAGTGGCGAGTGCACTTCACAAGGGCACTCAATCTATTTTCCATCGTAAAGGACGTGTCAAAGGGTTCCGGTCTGAGGAGAGGATAAAGGACAGTGGATATCTGTTAACCCTTTATGTACGGTTGTTGAGTCTATTAATTTTGAGGTTGTATAAAAGGGCATCCCGGGAAAAGAACCTGGCCTAGTGGCCTGCGAGCTATTGAGGAGGGAATGAGAGCCGCTGGATTATTTGTTACCATCATATGTGCAAATTTAATTGGCTTTTTATAGAATGTAAAGGAAACTATGTGACTATTTATAACACACCAAATTTGTGAGCAAAGTCGACTTTCCCGGTGAAGCAGTATCTCGCGAATGAATTTGATATAGCCTTCTTACAGATTTTACGCGACATGAGCAGAATCTTTAGGTCAGTGGTTCTTTTAGGCATGCATCTTATCAACTCAGACCAAGTGTCATCGGTGTAAATAAGTAAGTAAATATCAACAACATGAATACCATGGTTATCGACCATAACATCATTTGCGCACAAACATACCAGGTTTCTTGACCAGTGGATAGTTCTTAAGACCAATCTCGTCATCTAGCAAAGACTACGTACACAATGCATAGGTGGACCAAATTATAGCGGTGTTGGCTTTTCTGGTCATGCCTATAATCTATAAATTAGTAATTACTTGAGTTATAAGTTGGGCCTGTGCTTTCGATATAGGTTTTTGTCATCATAATTGAGATATTTTCAAGATCTGCTGACGATTTTAATCCTAATACTGATAGAAACTCTTATCAAGTTTTAATATTTTTCAAGAAACGTGCCAGTTCATTAGCAACTCCAGAGTGACGTTTTAAACAGTGAAACATAGACTATAGATGCGGGCAGTCAAATTGATAAAATTACAGAATGCCGGAAAACAAGGCACGATTAGCCTGCTAATTAAGCATATCATATGGAGGCAGATCACAAATGTTTACCCGTGATTCTCATCATTACAAATGACTCATATCCATGTCATATGAGATTACAGGAAAATATCAATGACCAAATAAAAGTCATTTGATTGTTTCTCTGTGCCTTAGGTTAACTCCTAGATTTAATCACTTTTAAATAAGATCGTTTAGTGCCATTATGGTTAGTCTATAGACATAGTATTTGAATATGTACGGATATTTGGGAATCGGATGTTCAGAATTCAAGCGACTGTTATCATATTTTGACCGTAAATCTTCACCAGTTAAAATGTTCTTCAAATTTGGGGTAGATAAATTTGAAAGAAATACTTAAAATTAAAACCCAAATTCCGTATCAAACTGTTAATTTTATGATGTAAGCTGCACGTGTGGCTCTTCGTCTTTTTTAAACATTCAGTCAAAAGTAGACAACCAAAACAGCCCATCGGGCAGCGATATCATCCCCATATTATTTTTCAAAACGTTGTGAACGCCATAGCAAAATACAACCCAAACTATAGTAAATTATTCGCACGAGTTGTTCAGTGAAATTTAACATTTAATTGATGTTTGTAATTGTGTTTACCCTTGCCTGTTTGTAATTGTGTTTACCCCTGCCTGAGATCGGTATGGATCTCAGTTGATCTTGGGGTTATATGTTCTTCTTCTTTGGTTAATAAAGATGATTAAATAAAATAAAACATTCAAAAGTCCTTATTTTCCATTTGGCGACAGCGGTCCTGAACTTCGATTCAGATGATTGGAAACAATAAAATGTTGACTTTGAACTGGCAGAAATCTACTAATGCTAGGAGTGTTAAGCATTAAATAATATATTCAAGTGTCTGGTGTGTTTTCTCGGTTTGTTGGCGTCAGTGCCCTAAGTTAGATCATCGGTTGTTGAGCCGTCTGACTGGCTACAATCAAATTCGTCACCGACGAGATAGATAACTTACCTCTATTTGTTAGGGAGCTTCTTCATTAGGAACTATTGACTTTATCTGTCTGGTCTTAAACATATCAAGTGTATGTGATACAACTATACAAAATAAATAATGAATTGGTAAGTGTGGTTTTGATAAATAAATAAATAATTAATGTGTAATTTATTTTGAATTTGAATAACTCAGGAAAACCGCATTAAATAAAATTATTGCATTGAATCATTATAAAAGCTAAATATGTACATATTGCAAATAGCCATGTAAGGAATATTGTATGCATTTTCTAAAGGAATGTTACACACCCCACATTAAGAAAATGAATGGAAATGCATACATGACAATTCTGGGTTGGAAGAAACAATGTCACGTACCATTATAGCCTACAGAATTGGTGCTCAATCGATTGCTACTTGTCTCAGTGTTTGCGTTTCCAACTTTGTATTAAAATTGGTAAAAAGTATTAAAGGCTGATATTAATAGAACTTCAATTTGATAAACACATTCCCTTTATTCTTATATGCCTACGGGGAAAGTATAATGTTTGAAAAAACACAATACGCACAACATGGTACATAAAATACAGACTTATTTGTTTATATTTCAAAATAACATGACCATGCCAATACATTTTGTATAACAATTCATCTGTGTAAAGCATATTACACATATTTCATTTCAGTGCCTTTGGAATGATGTTGTTAAAGCACTGGGCTGGATACCAGTGTCAATCGTTTAATATTTAAAGAATATTAGAGGTTGCAAGACCTACTTTAGTTGAAACTATAAATCGTTAATACAATGTGTCCCTTGGAGGCAATATGTGACGCTATTTAACAATATGAGATACTTGTCGCTAATTTTATTTTGAAAATACGGTCCAAAAAGGTGTTGAGCTTCCTTCGCATTGCTGTATATAACATTATTCTAATCGCGATAAACGTAAGTCAACTTTCCAAGGAATTGTCAGTATATTGAAGCCTGTTAGGTAGACATAGATACGAAGTCAGTGGAAGAATGAACAATAACAAGTGTCTAATTTACTGTGTTCGTGTCATATATTTGTAGATAAGCTTGTCGTTATTTTACAGTGAATTGACAATACTGAATTATACATAGACCTGAGTGTGTGCTATTGACAGCTATCTCAAGCAGACTAATTAAACAACGTTCAATCTTCATTGTTAGTTCCTCATACACTTAATTTCTTTACATTGGAATCAGACTGATACAAAAGCACGTCCCTGCTAAGTAAAAAGGCAGTATCTGATATATGATGTATTTACAGATACTGTAATGTGACTATGGAAGGCACCTGTTTGACAGTATTTGACACATGTCTCTTTCAAGGGATACGATTAAGCAAGGTGACTTTTTAACATTGCTCAAGTCTCATCTTAATACATCTTAAGGCAGTTTTCTTAAATTGAATTAAAGTATATTAACTGCATTGCGTTTTAATCCCAAGGACTCAGTGATTATAAAACCAATTATTTCCACGTGTTGTTTTGGCCAATGAATAAAGTTCAACTCGATTAAATATTATTTTAATGGTATGCACAATAATATATGTCGCAGGGAATTTAACAGCGGTGTTTTTATTTTTTAAACCGATATTAATATATCGTTTATCGCATTCTTATATTGACATTTATACGGAGCAAATTCTGATGATTATGGACAAGTCTGTCACAAATATATAAATGCTGTTAAATAAATGTACTGAAATCGTAGTAATTTCTATTGACATGATTAAAATCCACTGATTTTAATTGCTAAAATAACGCAAGTACTATCGTCAATAGGAATCACACGTGTATCAGTTAACAACATATTAAAATGCTATCCTCAGTAAAGAACTTACGTGTAGCAATTAACAACATAAGTAACTATCCTCAGTAGAAAGCATTCGTGTAGCAATTAACAACATAAGTTTTAAGTAATATATTCAGTAGAAAGCATACGTTTAGCTACAACATAAGAACTATCTTCAGTAGAAAGCATTATGTGTAGCAATTAACACCATGAAGTACTATCTTCAGTAGAACGCATACGTGTAACATTTAAACGTAAGTACTTTCTTTAGTAGAAAACATAACAATTAACAACGTACCCAGCAAGTACGTTTTAAAACGTTTTAAACAAGTTATATTTTGGGTTTTGGTTTAGGTAAAAACGTTTTAATAACATTAAATGTCGGGTTATATAACGGTCATGAAAACCTTTTAACACACACTAAAAGAATATTTCTAAAATATTTTCAAAATGTTATTGGTAAACTATATTTTGCGATCTTTTCTGCCAAAAATTTTGTCAACACTTAAATAACATTATGTTAAAATATTTGCAGTAGATTATCAAAAAATGTTTTTTAATGTTATGAAAACGTTTTATACCCTTTATATGCCCTTTATACAACCCGGCATCTATACGTTTTCTCATAACCTTTTACAACCTTTTGCGAATAATGTCGAAAACGTTTTGGGTTTATTGGGTAGTACTATCTTCAGTAGAAACATACGTGCAGCAATTAACAACCTAAGCACTATCTTCAGTAGAATACATACATGCAGCAATTAACAACATAGGTGCTATCTTCAGTAGAAAGCATACGTTGTGAAGGGGAGGAGATGTGCGCATTGTTCTTATATATTATGCTACAACAACCCAATCATGTGTACCATTAAGTGCAACGACATAACCGCGGTTTTAAAACAAACTGAAACAAAATAGCCCGTCAAGGTTTTCAGCAAACCAATAACCGTTTTATTTATACAACCTTGCATGTTCGTGCAATGGTTTAATGGAGGGCAAAGCAGTTCTAATGGTATTGAATATTTATTTCCTATATGGCATATTTGTATGTTTAACCTTTTCAAATTGGTACCCATTTATTTTCATAATGTTATTTAAAACCATTACTTTGAACTTATCTATAAGTAGCCCTACTAAAAGCACATAAATGTGTGCTTGATGTATTCTGTATGCATTGATTCAAAAATGCAAGCCTAGAAATGTGTGGTTTGCTGAATGGTGTATGCATTGATTTAAACACTATATTAAAAACACAGAAACCAGAAAACATCAAACAATTCCAAATAGCCGCATACACCTCAACATGAGGTCAAATTTAAAGCTATGATGGTTAAATAAAGTTTTATCAACTGTGGCACTGAAAGTTAGACCATTTTGGCACACACTGTTACATAGTTATGTGTTGTTTGTCGCTAAAATCGATTTTAAGAATCGGTCGAAAGAAGTTCAAAATGTCTCTTATATTTTATAGTTATCTCCATCATAAATTATTTATATCGCAAGAACCACAAGTGCAAAGTTTTCAGGATTATGATCGCCTCTTAAATGTTATGAATTGAAAATGAAAAATTCAAATTGATGTCGCACGACGATTTGATCATTTGAATTTGACATGCTTGAATATGTAACTAACATGTGTGCTGCATGTGAGCTTTTGTTGCTTTGTTTAAAAATTAAAAGAAATGCACAATGTGAATTGAGCATTGTGAATATACAATTAAATTTAGTATGTTTTTATTCCCCTTAATTATGTTGATATAAGCAGCAATTGTCTAAATAGTAATGAGATCTGCCTAGGGTGCAGGAATTAAAAACATATACTTCGCGTACCTATGCACAAGGATATTTAGATGAATAGAACGCCTATAGGTAACAATTCAGCGCTGAACAATAATAACAATAGCTCGCAAAGAAAGGAAAACAAAACTGTTCGAACTACAATCAAACCAGAATTCGCTACCTTTTTCGCAATAAAAGCAAATAATAATTAAATTTTGTCGTCACTGGCTTCATTAAAGGAGTTAATTAATATTGAAATGAAATCAAAATACAAGGCTAGACATTGAATATTAGTGACTGTGCAATAATTCATGATAACCCGGGGTGAATTTCCAAATGGCGTGTACAAAAACGCTCACACATCCATTTCGACTTACCACAATAATCTTTACCCCACCCATTTCCTTTACAATGACCAATTTGGGTGAATCAAACTTTCAAATCTTTAATGCGAGTTATTGGATGATCATATTTTAACATTTGAACGTTTTCGTACCGATTGTACAAATTCCAAGGACATGATATTGAAAAGTGGCCCAATATATGTGTCGATAATGCCTGCCATTTCTGTGCCTTGCCAAAACTCGCTTCTCCTGAAACAAAAATTCATATTAACTCCTTGTTAACTTCAGGATGAAAAAGGTAGAGCACGTAATAGATTTCTGAAAACATTGTAAATTAAGAATGACGCATTACTTCATTATAAATTAAACACGGCACTCCGTCAAATGATACTAATTCATTGTCGACGGTATGTTTCTTTTTTCACTGGCTGTTGTGTAATATGTTCGCCTTCGTATAGTATACTGCAAAAATTCGGGACATTAAACTTGGGGCAAACAAATATTGGACAACAAGTGCTTTGAGGGTATTGTTAGACAATTAATGGTTCAAATTCTACCCAATAATTTAGACTGTTGATGTTTGACACAATCATCCAATGTGTAGCAAAGCTGGATTTACCGATTAAATAATTGAATTTCAACCATTCGACAGCTGGCAACTCGTTATTAGCATTCTAATCATAGACTCTGAAGGTTTTCTAATGCTCACTATTGCAGTGACCGTACGACATGTGTGTTACACAATGCCACACATTCGTGAAATTAGAATCTATCAATCAATTTCTTTTCAACATTTTATTTATCTGTTTCATTAACGACTCGCGCCGGTGTCACTTGTCCACGATACAGACAATTTATATCGGCGAGAATAGAATTAGTAGTCCTACATATGGGAAGTATGTCTTTATTTCTCCTAACATACTTCGACCATAAAATGCCATTGAAAACCCGATTGCTTGAGGTTATACATGATATAGTCACTAAAATACCACGCAACATGCAGGTTATTAGCAGTAAAGTGCATTAATTTTTTCCTCACTGATTACAGCAACTTCTCCATATGAAGTGTCAAATGATTTCGGCATTCTGTAATTCTTGCCTCGATATTTGCCCTAATTACGGTAATACAATCCATTAGAACAACAATTTCTTGGTTCCTTTTACTGACCTAGCACCAATAAGACAATGTTAGAACAGGAAGCAAAATGTTAAAGCCTTAATGTACGATCTTTTTTCAGAATTTACCTTTATTTTTTCAAAACTGATTTTTTTGACATATTTGTAATACTTACACATGTTCTAACTTAACTCTATGAGCAAACTGTCAAATTCGCCCTATTTGTAGTAAAACGGGATGATTTTCTGTTGGTCCGACATAAAATCATAATTTTTTAGATTATGATTTTATGTCGGCCACGATCGCAAACCTTAATCTCCTACGAAACTAGTTTGTTTACGCTCCCTCCACATGTGGAGGGAGCGTAAACCAAACTGGCCGTGTAGGAGACTAACTCTGAG
The DNA here is from genome assembly GCF_039555335.1 of Amphiura filiformis. NCBI lineage: Eukaryota > Metazoa > Echinodermata > Ophiuroidea > Amphilepidida > Amphiuridae > Amphiura > Amphiura filiformis. The sequence goes on along the minus strand of NC_092646.1, from coordinate 49,332,908 downwards.
GCCGCACTCACTGTCCTAATCCAAATAGCGCGGGATGTTTCGAGTGATAGAGGTGAAGTTTATGTTGTTGTTTCTTTGCAAATTCCCAATGTTTTTCGCGTCCAAATGTATTGGGAACTTTCATAATGATTTCATATTATCATTTTAGAAGAAAAAAAGAAAAATTGAAAATTTTTAAAAGATCGTACATTAAGGCTTTAAATACAAATTTCTTTTCCGAGTTCCTAATTTCTCTTCGCAAAATAACAAGAATCTATACAATCTCGGCAAGATACATTTTGTCTGAACAGAAATTACTTTAAGGACTATTAATAACACGGTGGGTGTATCTTTGATTATCATAATATTGCACCTGTCTTAACCTCGTTGGACTGACCATTAGCTGTAATTGGGCAACACTAAATTAACGTATTCATCATGCGGACCCTCAACGCTTGGAGATGTGCTTAACCTTTGTAGCATGTTGGCTTGGTCAATATTTATCATTCTGAAAGTTGGCAAAACATTTATCATGTAACTTTATATGAGTGGTAAATGTTCCCCCGGCCTTTACATGTAACACATAATATCATAACATTTCAATCCAGAGTTTCCCATTGTTTGATCTGGAGCTATCTGATCGAACATTTATTCCCAGGACAACAGATTTGGATTCCAGCGTTGAAATATTTGGAATTAATAGGTAGATTAGTTGGATTCGACATACATGCGGTGAGAATGTAGTAGAAGTTGTGGTGTATTTTGTAATCATGATACCGATTGTAATGCATGTACGGGATGTATGAGTAATGACAGGAACACTTTATCGTGTGACTTTATCGTGGGCAATGTGTGAAAGTGTTCCGGTTTGGGGAGAGGAATGTATTAAGCCTCTGGATCACTAGGATGAACCTGTTATCCCAACTGTGCTCCGGTAGTTGAGTGGCGAGTGCACTCCGCTAGGGCACCCAATCTGTCTTCTATCGTAAAGGACGTGTCAAAGGGTTCCGGTCTGGGGAGAGGACAATAAAGGGCAAAGGATACCTGTTAACCCCTTGTGTGCGATTGCTGTAATGTTGTATGAAAGTGCCTCCAGGAGAAGAGTCTGGAATGAGATATTTTGAGGAGGGAAAAAGAGCCACTGGATTATCTGTTAGCCGCATATGTGCAAAATTTAAGTGCATATAAAATGGAATCTGTGCTACGTTTTATAATGCTTCAAATTTGTGAGCAAGGTCAACTTTCCTGATGAAACGCTATTGGTGATCTCGCAATTGAACTTTTGATATACTTCTCATAGATTTTACTCGTCATGGGTAAAATCTGTAGGCCAGTGGTTCCTTTAAACACGATTCTTAACCACTCTGAGCAAGACTCACACCTCTACTGTAAAAGTTGTACATTTGGTGGGTTTTGTATCATTTACGGATGGTATGCACACTGTGCTGTTGGCTTTTCACCGTTAGAACACAACCAATTTTGTTGGTTAACATTTGAAACCACTTAAATTTAAACTTGTGATAATGGGCATTAAAACGTTTAAACTTGTTGGTTAAAGTAACAATTGTGTGGTTCACCTGAATTAGTACCTATATAAAGTCCGCACAAAAAGTAACGCAGCTGCTATAAATACACCTATAGCTTCATAACTAATAATTGTTTCCATAACATTTCTGCATAGAAAGAAGGATGATTAATTTATGCGCATTTTGATACCTCATTTGTCAAATGTCGTTCAATATTAACAACACTGTAGTGCCTTTGAAGAAAAATACGCGAATTTCAAAGTTGCAGTTTACAGCGATCAATGGTTATTACGTAATCATTGTGGCACGTAAAACTCTCCGTTATCTTCGCGCTGACTTCAATCCAATACAAATAGTGCAACCTTTAAATTCGGGTATTTCTCATCTATTAAATTATCTCATCTAATTAAAAACACTGCTGTGTTGTTCATATTGAGCGAAAATGGACAAATGGGGTATCAAAATGCGCATAATAAATCAGCCTTCATGTTGAAATATTGTGAAAACAATTATTAGTTCTGACGCTATAGGCGTATTTATAACAGCTGCGTTACTTTTTGTGCAATCTTTGAAGAGCCACCTTGAACATAATCTATAAAGTGGTAATTATTTGAATTACCGATATAAATATTTTGGGCCTGTGCTTTCGATATAGAGGTGTTTTTTTATTTTATTTTGTTCATTATTGAAATACTTTGAAGTTCTATTTACTTTTTTTTACTGATCGTAAAAGACCCTAAAAACCCTAAGAATCCAGAATCTTGTCGAAACTTCTATCTTTCTATTACCAAATCCCCGGAGTGACGTTGTTTACGGTTAAACATAGACTATAGATTCTGCTGGCAGTCAAATTGATAAAATTACAGAATGTCGGAAAACAAGGCACATTTAGCATGCTAATTACGCATATCATATGGAGGCAGATCACAGATGTTTACTGATGATTCCTCATCATTACAATGACTCATATCCATGTCATATGAGATTACACGAAATTATCAATTACCAAATAAAGGTCATTTTATTGTCTCTCTATGCCCTAGGTTTACTACTATACGATTATTAGGTTAGCTCCTATATCTAATTGTTATAATGATCGTTTAGTAATTTCATAATAAGTACAAATATTTTAACATACCCGACTCAACCACAAAATACTATTATTATTTCACAGAGTTTTTCAACAATTGCAACATTTCTTAAACCATTAATATATTTGAAATCCCGTTTGTATTATATATATTGAAATAAGTCGAACGTGGTTGTCATATTTGTCACGAAAATTTGAAAAAAGTATTTGACAATTATATTGTTGTATGTGCAATATGGAGATACGAATAAAATAAAATAAAATCAAATCAAATATAATTTCATAATTCAAGCGACTAGCCTAGGATATTTTGTACTAATCAAAATAGCCAGCAATAGCCGGGCAGCGATATCACCCCCTATTATTTTTTTGAAACGTTATTGTAAATTATTCACACGAGTAGTTAAGTGTAATTTAATATTTAATTGATAAGACATTCAAAAGTCCTTATTTTCCATTTGGCGACAGCGGTCCTGAACTTCGATTCAAATGATTGAAAACAATAAAATGTTGACTTTGAACTGGGGAGTCTACTAATGCTAGGAGTGTTAAACATTAAATAATACATTCTAATGTCTGGCGTTTTCTATGTTTGTTGGCGTCAGCGCCCCAAGTTAGATCATCGGTTGTTCATTATTATTGAGCCGTCCGACTGGCTGCAATCAAATTCGTCACCGACGGGAAAATAGATAACTTACCTCTATTTGTTAGCGAGCTTCTTCATTAAATGAACTATTGACTTTATCTGTCTGGTCTTAAACATATCAAGTGTATGTGATACAACTAAACAAAATAAATAAATTAGGAAGGATGAGAAGGAAAAAAATGAACGTTAAATTTGATATGAGCTTTGTTAACGGTAGCCCTCGGCTAAACTATTGCACTGAAGCATTAAAAAGATAAATATGTACATATTGCAACAGATGGTGATGCAATGAAAATTTAATATACTTATGATTTTATGTATTTTTAGTGAAATGTATTGTTGCACACACCACATTAAGAAACTTAAAGGAAATGTTATTATTCTGGGTTTGTAAGAAACTTACCACATTGCATTATAGCCTACAGAACTAGTGCTGAATCGATTTGCTCCTTGTTGCAGTGTTTGTGTGTTCAACTCTGTATTAAAACTTGTACACAAATTATTTCAACCATCGTGGCTGATATTGATAATAAATCTTAAATCTAATAAATACATTCCCTATATTCTTTTATGGTTACGGGAAATATAATGTTTGAAAATACACATAATATAACGTATAATACAATAATGCCTTTTTGAAATACATAATATTTGTTTATATTATAAACTGACACGATCATAACAATACATGTTATATAACAATTGATCTGTGTAAAGCATATTATACGTATTACAATTTCAGTGCCTTTAGAATGATGTTGTAAAGCGCTGTGCCGAGTAAATGTGTCATCCGTTTAATTTTTAAAGAATATTAGTTGAAACTATAAATCGTTAATACATTGTGTCCCTTGGAGGCGGACCTGAGTGTGCACCATTGACACGTGTCTGTTTTATTGTTATACACTTTCAATCTTCAATGTTAGTTTCTCATATAGACGAATCCAACGAGCCAAGTCATGGTCAGGATTTGGTCGGCCATCTTTGGTTTCCCGCTAGCACCAACCTGGTGTTTTGAGCGTTTGATTGTGCAAATAAAGCCGCCTAACACCTAGAGAAGATGCAAAGACGAGGAGGGTTAATAGAATAATATATACAATAGAGGTAATTCTGTCGCATCTATTTATACATAGTCCTTTTGTTCATCCATTTGTACATCTATGAATAGATGCGACGGGATTACCTGCGGAATTATCTCTATTGTATTATTCTATTAACCCTCCTCGACCTTCTCTAGGTGTAAGGCGGCTTTTATTTGCACAACTGTTGGAACTGCATTGTGTTGTAAACTTTAATCATTCTTTTGTCTACCTGTGTTTTCGCGGAAGGTATAAAACGGGTGATGGAATGCAGTTTAAAATTTCCGCCAAGGCCGAATCATTTCACATTTTGGATGCATTGTAGCCGACGGGGGCCCAACTAAAGACTGCTAGTCAGGTGTAGGAATGCGTGTCAACTGCTCAAATAAAGAAATTCCGCAGTCATATAACCTGTCCTACACCAAAACCTGATCTTGTTATGACAATTTAATTGATATGGTCGTATGCAGAATCTTGTTAGCTACCAAACACTCAAAAGTGACAAAGATTGATACCAGTTTATGGCATTTGGTGCATTTTTAAATGTTGCAAATCAACACTATTCACGCGGTCGAAATTGCTTAGTGTGGTAATTTGGTCAAGCTTGCTTGCCCACGATGGGCCCCTGTCGACTATCCCAAGCGCGCGCTTTATTCAATTGTTAATTTAAAACGCATGGATTGGTACAGTGCTTTACTGACGAATACTAGGGCACGATGCGATCGATATGACCTAGCGGTTGTTTCGGGTTATGTCAATGCTCGTGCTCTGCTATTCACCTCTACAGGTCCGCGTGCTCCGTTTTTAATTTGCAACTTTTGAAAATGCACCAAATTTCATATACTGGTATCAATCTCTCTGAATTTAGAGTGTTTGGTAGAAAATTTGGTATCAAATTGGAGCTAACAAGATTCTGCACATGACCTTATCAATTAAATTGTCACAACAATATCAGGTTTTGGTGTAGAACAGGTTACATGACTGCGGACTTTCTTTATTTGAGCAGTTTATTTGGATTCGTCTATACTGCATTTCTTTACACTCGAAGCAGACTGATACAAAAGCACCTGCCTACTAAGTAAAAAGCCAGTATCTGATATATGATGTATTTACAGATACTGCAATGTGACTATGGAAGGCACCTGTTTCGCAGTATTTGACACATGTCTCTTTCAAGGGATACGATTAAGCAAGGTGACTTTTTAACATTGCTCAAGTCTCGTGAATACATCTTAAGGCAGTTTTCTTAAATTGAATTAAAGTATATTAACTGCATTGCGTTTTAATCCCAAGGATATAGGTAGTGATTATATAAAACCGTTTATAGTTAGTTGTTGTTTTGGGCAATGAATTGATTGAAAGCGTTCTTGTAGCAAATAACAACGTAAGTGTTCTCTGCAATAGAAAGCATTCTTGTAGCAAAAAACCAATATAAGTGCTATCTCAGTAGACAGTATAAAATATATGTGTAGAAATAACAACACCATATTGTGCATCATTTTCAGTAGACAGCATACTTGAAGCAATTAACAACAGAAGTACTATCAGTATAGAAAGCATACGTGTAGCAATTAATAACATCAGTACTATTTTCAGTAGAAAGCTTACGTATAGATGAGTTGACATGTATTTACATTTGATACGCCCTCTGTTGATCTGAGATCAAAACTGCCAGGCAAAAACACTATAGTTTACATGGAAGAAGTTGATTTTTTTTATTAACATTGGTTTCAAAGCAAATACTACTAAAATATTTATCAAACTTGTTTACAAATGCATCAAGCTATATACATAATATCACACAAAACTTCAAAGGTTTTTAAAAGTTGGGTTTTAGAGATTTATGTGGTCTGCCATAGACACTCCTGTGTTATTTTGCCTGGCATGAAACAACAGAGGGCGGTCTGAATGTAAACATGTACCATTTTCACTAGAAAGCATACGTGTAGGAATTAATAACATAAGTACTTCTTTGAGTAGATCTGTTTATAATAACATAGGTACTATTTTCAGTAGAAAGCATTCGTGTAGCAATTAATAACATATATACTATCTTCAGTAGAAAGCATACGTATAGCAATTAAAAACATAAGTAGCTTCAGTAGAAAGCATACGTATAGCAATTAAAAACACGAGTACTTTCTTCGGTAGAAAGCATGCGTTTAGCAAATAATAACATAAGTACTATCTTCAGTAGAAAGTATACGTGTAGCAAATAACAACATCATGTGGTGCATAAGAATTGTTTTGAGGCTGGGGTTGGGAAAATATGTTTCAATTACTTTAATTTTTTATCAATGCCAGGGAGGATACAACTGTTTGTTCAAATTATTACGCATCCATAGTGTTTAACCCGTGTGTTCGTACTAATAGTACCAGCATATTATACGTCAGGCTAATTCAACTAGTTATTTATCATCAATATGCAAATTAATTTGCATAAAAACTCTCAGGTTAATGACATCGACAGCTTTATGCTGTAATGATTGCAATAATGCATTTGACTTGACCTTAATTTCGATATTGAACTGGACAGATTTGTGTTAAAATTCTGTACCATTAGGAGCATACCCATTAGACATATGATGAGATCAAGAAAAATAAGACACTTGTCGGGTACAAAATTAATTTTTTTTTAATATTTATGCTCAATTCACACTTTACAATATGTTAAAACTATATCAATATGGACTTATGATTTCGTTTATACCGTATTATAATCACCTTTTTGGTACCACACAAGCAACGAAAGAGAAATTATTCAATTATTTTGTTCATAGCTCAAAATCAATTTTGCCGACTTTGGACTCAATTTTGTTTCATTTCATCACATACTCTATGAGACTAAGGCCTGAAGCATATTGAAATCATGACATATTGCGATTCTAGAATTGGCTTGTTTGCTACAATCTGTAATCAAGTGTGACGACTAAGACAGAAACATTCTATCACGTCGTGAGTATTGCCGATTCCAAAAAATCGAGGAACTAATTTTTCAAAATAAAATTTTTATCGATGACGACAGAAATGTGAAAAACTATTCAATTAGAATACTTACGTATGACCTAATTGGTATTATTGATGCAAAGATTTAGCGTTTTCTGCACGTTATTGAATAATAATGCATACATTATACACAATCAGTGTGTGCAAGATGCCATCACTTCCTTGATCGTATTGATGCCTGAGTTGCAGAGCGGTTGTCCTGGTTTTAAAGGTCCCACGTTATACTGTCTATACTTGATTTGGAAATATAGATAAAAAGATAGACCTGTATTATTTATAAGCATCGCGTGCATGTAATCCTAAGAGGAAACAATGATTACTGTAATTATGATGTAAATAATAGTACCTAAATACATCGATCTCATGTTTTAAAGATTACATAATCTTACTTTAATTACTTTTAACGCTCTATTAATTTGAACCTGTCTTAAAGTAGTTCTCATTATGTTTCTTTCAAAAAGTATGTTTGTAAAGAAAACTATCATGTGCATAATTTAGGTATGAAATGCACGGAGAATCGGAACTTGTTATTTGTAGATCACGTGATTTCAGTCAAGTTTATGTTGACCTATATCTCTGGAGCTATCATTGTGCTCAGTTTACACTCCGTCGTTGAGCGACTGAATTTCGACTAACGAGGTAGGTTGCTTTATGCTGTTTTATATCGAAACTGTTAAAAAACAGTCGGTCGTTCATTTGTCAGCGACGAAGTGTAAGTACAGTTTTAGACGTGATTGTTTGTGAATCAAATATTTTGATTACATGAAGCTTCTTGAAGATTAAGTATGTTTCTTTTCACAATAATGACGTTATTTGTTAAGAACTTCGGAGATTCGAGTAACATGAGTAATAATTATGTCAAAGCATGTGAACCACTTCCATGTCACCCTTTTGTATAGAGTTTGTATCTAGAGTTAGCTCGTAATTTAACGAACGCTAACTGGTAGACCAGTTTTTGAGAGTTTTGGGATCTTTTGACGAATAAAACATTATCCTCCTTATTATCAGTAATTATAGGGTCTTATCAAATTCTTAAAAGCTTTACAAAATCGGTGCCTCCATAAAGTGTTACCTTGCTTGTAATGTATTATGTGCCTTCAAAAGCTGTTTTTGATGTTATGTGTCAAAATAAGTTTAATACCGGTACGTAGGGAACCACAAAACTGCAACTTTAATACCGAATTTTTATTTCTTCACAGATTACCTTCATAGTATAACCCAAAGAAGATAATTATCATACCCTTCCCATAATCCCTTGCAACATGTTACACCACCTCGTGTAATCACATGACACTCCCAATTATTTACACAGGCTTCTTGTAAAACATACCGTTTTCATGTTGAGAATAGACTGGCTAAACAGGGGTTAGTAGTCATTTAAGTACCGTAATGTTCAACATTAGGATCTGCTCGAACTTCATAGCCTACAAGCCCAGACAACTGATGATGACACAATGCATTGAGGGAGGTATAATATATCTTCTCTGTACATAACCACTTTAAAAATAAATTACTTTTATTACAATGTTGGGAAATTGTAAAAAAATCTGTAAAGGTTAACCGTCGCCTTAAACCATTCACCGTGTTTGGTGTGTTGTGTTGTGTTCTGAGGCAATTGATCTAATTATGTTTTCTTCACAAATAATGTTAACATGATATTATTATAAACTCTGATATTTACAGTAAAGCTCCATATAGACGAAGAAATCATATTAAAGAAAAACACTGCTCTGGTACAATGCGACTGTTGTCAATTCTAATTATATATTTTGTCAACTTGGTGATATTCTATTGTCTTTAAAGAGGCCATGTAAATAGAGAATTTAAGCTATGTTATAACAATGTTTACAATTAGTCTGTATTCTGTATTGAATGCGTGAGATTGCCAGTATTATTCAAAGCACTATGAAAAATAAAATGGACCAAATAATGAATATGAAAACATACTCAGACATTAACGAAATGTTCACCATTGATATGTTTACATGTTTCGATTCTTGATTTTTTGTTAATGTTACGTTTGTTTTCATTTGTATCTGCCTAATATGAATTAGTTTGATTTAATCATAGCATGCTTACTTAATCGAAGAGTTAGATAAGAAAAGGAAAGAACTTAGAGAAATAGAGGACAAATCACCAAAACAGAAGATATAATACTCGGAACTAGTCAAAACCTGGTCAGCCACCAGAGGTCATTCCTTCCATCCTCAGCTCACCTTTGGAATGCTCTACCTGGTCCAATTATCTCTAACCAGAATCGGCTAAGCTTCAAACGGGAGGTTAACAACTATTTTGGCGCCAACCCATCAGCGCTATCATACCGATAGCAGCTGTTAATGCCTTGCATAGTTTAGACATAAAAAAACCCCCAAAAACAGTGAGAAATAAAAGACGAGAAAGAAGTAGAAAGAGAAAAAAAGCAGCAAATTGAATCCATCCTAGAAAGTGGCAAGGGACCAAAACTGATTAATAAATGAACAGCAAGAAAACAAGAATTAGCCAAATGAGACAAAAGAATGGAAGCATAACCACAGACAGAGAAGAAATTCTAAATGTATGTGCAGACTTCTACCAAGACCTGTACAGCAGTAAAGCAGATGAAAACAGCGGAACCAGAGTACCCACATAATCAACCGATGACACGGAAGTACCAAATATAACAGTTAGAGAAGTGGAAAGGACAGTAACACAAATGAAAGACAATAAAGCACCTGGACCAGATGACGTATCAAGTGACATTTTTAAAATAGGAGGGGAGGAGATCAACAAACAGCTGGTGAAACTCTATAATCAAATCTTGAAAGACAAGAAGATTCCTGAAAAAATGGGTGATAAAGCAGACTTCAAGAATTACCGGCCGATAAGTTTCTCATGCATATAAGATATTTACCAGAATAATTCAAAACAGGATCCAAAGAATACTAGATGAAAACCAGCCGAGTGAACAAGCAGGATTTCGGGCAGGTTTTTCAACAACAGACCATCTACACGCATTAAACCAACTGATTGAAAAGGTGAATGAATACCAGCTAAAGATTTGTGTAGGATACATAGACTATGAAAAGGCATTTGATTCGGTTGAACATTCAGATCTTTTTGCAGCCCTAAGAAGAATAGGAGTCAATGAAACCTATGTGCTCATCATATAGGATATCTACACAGATGCAGTAGCCACGACCCATTTGGACAATGATGTGTCAAATCATATTCACATAAAGAGGGGAGTGAGCTGCCATGGAAGAGATTTTCAAGAAGTTAGACTTAGAGAAACAAGGACACTTTTGGGCAGGTAATCAATTTCGAGGTTTTTACATATCGTATAAATATAGAGATATTTTGCTCCACAACGATGAAATCGGACATTCCTAAGTGACGATATTGAGTTTATAAGCTATGGTATTATAAAATTCAAAATTGAGATATCGGCCTTTAAATATATTATTGACAATGTTGAGAGTAGGAATTACCTTGAAAAATGTCTCAAAAAATGCAAGATGACAGTTATATTCTGGTCTGAAACTATCAGACAATATTTTTAACATTAATAACATCACAAATTTGCAACAAACCCAAATTGTGAAAAAATCACCCGCGTGCAGATGGCTATTTCTCCATTTACTATCCTGCCCAAAAGTGTCTGCTTTTGACATGACACGTCACAATTATCCTAAACTGATATACCCCTTCAGCGGCACAATACATTCATTGTAATAAAAACACTTCTGTTTGGTTTGTAGCAGGTGCTTCGAAAAGGCAACATGACAATGGTATAATAGAAGCAACTAAATTATACACAGGAATCAACAGAAGAATGAAACTTCATAAGATTTAGATATTTAAACCAATTGTATTTTTGAGAAAAAAAATCATGATATGCTTGTTAGCAAAGAAGCAAAATAAATTAACGTTATAACATTTTGGAAAAGAATTAGGTTCTTCATTGCTAATGTGAGGTATCTTTAGGTAACTCGCAACGAACACATAACAATGAAACGATTCCATCACGACAAAAAGACACTTTTAGGGGTTTCAAGGCAAACTGTTTTTCCCTTCAGTCACGATGAGAGGCCTCAGGGTGTACACGTTAATTGTCCATTCATAGAGAGAATATAATACATTACAAGTAAGGTAACACTTTATGGAGGCACCGATTTTGTAAAGCTTTTAAGAATTTTATAATTAATTGAAGGATTTTCCTGAAAATCTGTTAGTATGTCATGTGAGAAATGTGCCATGGAAGTAGGGAATTGCATTTTCAGTTGGCCTTGTGGCAAATCATTCAATCTGGTCAACATTTAGTTTATCATGAGATTTATTTTCTTGGTCGCAGTGACACGGATATCGTGAACTTGAAAGTGAAAATGTTTTGAGTGGCAGGAACGTAACCTGGTAATATCGGAAGGAGGTGGGGAAAATTAATGGCATAATATGCTTTTTAGGATATTGCGTACCTTCCGATCAGTAGCATGACGTTTCCCGGTTTTTCCCTCTAGAATGTGCCTATAGCTTGTTTCGCTGTTTGCATCTGCTTCACGTGGCCAGTGGCGCGCTTTTCAAGTGAAGTATTGGAGTAGTTCTTTTGTATGTTTGGAGGCTCCTGTAATTCGCTATTTTATTAAAAATTTATAAAAAGAATCAAAACTAGCGTCAGTGATGTACTACCTGATACAACAATCAATTTTTAATTATGTCCTGGAGGGGGATGATCCGTATTACACATCTTGCGGTTTCTGACCTCCGTTACTTCCATTCAGGCTTTCTATGACCAACATCGATGACCAATGACTATAACGTGATCTATCTGCACATGGTGCTTTTAGATTCATATTAATCCAGGCCCTTCTCCGTTGTCCAATTCGCCTACGATATTTAAAAGCGGTAAAAATCTGATCTGCACTTTTCAATTATGACAAATCTATATTAATACCACCAGCAACGGGTACGTGTGTGAGAATTTAACCTACCTAACGTGCGCGCTACGCAGGCATAGCGTTACTATGGTGGTATATTCATGGAAAAGACCACACGGGGACTGTGCAAAGGCATCCGCCAATAACAACGAAGTTATCGTACAAAAGTTTAAGCTTTTTATCAGTAATTTGGCTTTCCTAGCCATGCGGGGCTTTTCTAGCATTGGACCTATATTTTTACTACGGAAGTCGTCGCACTCGTTACTGTGTATCCCTTGGTAAAAGATCGCTGTAACGGAACATTTATTGAACTACTGCTCGCCGCACACTTTATGAATAATGCATCGGAACAGTGCAATTTTCCTGGGTCTCAGCCTCCATGCGGGTTACGGGGTTTTCATACACCATGATGACTTACCTATTCGGTTTAAACTTTGAGAGCCCGGATTTAATTCGGAATAAACCGCCTCGTGTTCGTAACTTACCCTTCCATGCGCGTGTAAAATATTGCTTTAAGTGCAGTGGCCAGATGTAAAATCTACCAAAAATACATCCAAGTATATCATTTGCCTAAGTTCAATGGCTCTTTAGACTTCCAGTTATTTGAGGATAAAGTCGTAAGATCTAATATGAAAATGCAAAAGAATTAATATCATAACATTGTTGGGTTTATACAAAGAGTTATGCATTAAAGTCTTGCTCATATTCTGGCCTCCGGAAACTGATCCCCTTTATTCACACTTTATGTAATAGACAGGCACCTCAATGTGTATTGTATACAGTTAACCAACGTCTACCTGCTAAGATTTCTATGTTATTTTCTGACCAAAGATGAAAACAGCCTACAGGGTGATTGCATTACGCATTCATATTACTGAAGTAAGGAAAGAAAGGAAAGGAATAATGAAAGAAGAGAAACAGAAAGAAGCAACAAGAGATGATGATGATGAAGAAGAATTTCTCCGCCTCTTCCTAAGAAGAAGAAGAAGAAGAAGTAGTAGAAGAAGAAGAAGAAGAACAAGAACAAGAACAAGAAGAAGACGAAGAAAAAAGAAGAAGAACAAGAACAAGAAGAACAAGATCAAGAACAAGAACAAGAAGAACAAGAACAAGAAGAACAAGAAGAGGAAGAACAAGCTGTAATTGCACCTCTCCCCCCCCTTTATCCACTAATGTCCTCTCTAGTGTGTAGTGTTATGAAGAAGAAGAAGAAGAAGAAGAAGAACAACAACAACAAGAACAAGAAGAACAAGAACAGGAAGATCAAGAACAAGAAACAGAAAAAGAAGAAGAAGAAGAAGAAGAAGAAGACGGACAACAACAAGAACAAGAAAAACAAAAAGACGAAGAAGAAGAAGACGAAGAAGAAGACGAAGAAGAAGAAGAAGAAGAAGAAGAAGAAGAAGAAGAAGAAGAAGAAGAAGAAAAAGAAGAAGAGCTGTGATGAATAAGAACTTACTTTTTGTATCAAAAGAAGATGAACATTAAATCAAAAAGTTTGTCATGTACAATTAACGTTCTCTTTGCTGTATTTGCTTTCACCTTTATTCATATTCATAATTTTTAGAAAATACTGTTTTTTGTCTTGCTTATAACCGCACAAACCTCGTTCTCATATACCATTTTTGTTTGTGGTAGAAAGAAGATATGCAAATTTTGGTCTTCCTGAATAATACATATCTCCTACCAAAAGACATGTGATATGCCTCCAAGCAATTACGAACTAGTGGAGAAATGAAAGTTGAGGAAATCAACGACACCTTGAAGCCTATATGCCGCAATACACTCGGCACAGTTCAGAGGACAATACCTCAATGGTATAGCCAATACAACCCTGGGTACCACTTATGAAACTGATTTCAGATACTTCATTCAAGTATTTACTTATTATTGTGAACTTTGGCTGTGATGATTGGATCATAGCCCGTAGTGACAAGCCCCGATGTAATGGCGGGAAACTGAATGCCCACAATCGCTATTCGAGAATGTAAGATGATTCAAAACCAAATCATTTCATCTCAGAAATTAATTAATGTTGCTTACATTTATGCTTCTATTTCCAACTTTGGATTAATAATGTGAACAATATATGCCCGATGGAATACGATGAATCGTTAATAGGTTCCCTCGGGTAAGAGAAAACTTTAAATAGCTACCTACACACACGAGTATATAATGGAAATGTCAATGATGGGATGTGCCGATAAAAGGTCCGTTGTTGTCGATGAAAATCTTGTGTTTTCAGTCAATAGTTTACAAAGTTGTTCGTGTGTTGGGTGTGGGGTGTATGTGTATGGGGTAGTTTACAAATTTGTTCGTGTGTTGGGTGTGGGGTGTATGTGTATGGGGTAGTTTGAGGTGTGTGATGTGGGTTGTAGGTGTACGTATACCTGTGCATGTAGGGGTCAGTGTAGCACTGACGTTACGTACGTGCACTATAACTGGTAAACTTGTATAGTGGGTGTGTGGGTGTGTGTGTGTGTGTGGGGGGGGGTGTGGTTGTGTGAGTGTCTTTAGTCTTTAGTCCAAGTAACAGAGTTTGAATATACGGATACTTCAATCCATTTTTTTTGCACATATTTTGTTACATTTCATTACACAGTGTTTCACGCAATGGCGATCTTCAGATGAAATTTAATCAAATATGTATTTAAATTTAAAATAGCTCTACCATTTATTGGCATTGAGCACTGTATAGCTGTATAGCTCTGATACATCTACTTCTTGATACTTCACACGGTTGTTTGACTGCATGTAAAACTGATGAGTCATTTAAAGAAAAGTTGAACAATGATGGCGCTATTTATCTAAAATCTTGTTTGCATCTTTACAATGGGTAGACACTTGTAGAATGGTATTACATGAGGAACATCGGCAAACAGACTAACAAATGACAAGAAAATGTTCAAAAAAACTTTTTATCGTGAAATCATATTATTTGGATAATTTAAATTGAAAATATATGTAAATAGCGCCCTCAATTTGCACACTAATGTACATTACCACAAAAAAGTAGAAAAAGATGAACAATTGGATGATATTGAAACGGAAATCTATGTTAAAAATTGCTACAAAATAGATATGTATGTAAATTGTATTAGTGTGATAGTTGTTAGTATTATTCAGGTCTAAAATTGAACATTGTAATAATGTTTTGTTATGAACATTAATAAATGATCACATCAAACAACCGTGTTCAATCTATATAGTTTAATGTATAACCATTCTTTCATTTTTGTACACAGTCTTTTATTCTGCATTATGTATTTTCTTTTCTTTGATAAGGACTACTATATCCTAAAATCTTAGGTTATTGAACCGAACATGAATTTGTATACGTAATCTAACGCAAAATCTTATCTGACTATTCAAGTAGTGCCGGGTCTTTGAACATGTTGAAATAGCGTCCAAATTGCGTTCAAGTTCGTGCAGTAGTTTTATGTCGCGTCACACCGTTTTGATGACTATGCCTTTCTATGCTGTAATTCTGCTGATTTAATATGGGGTGAGTGAGCATGTATGAGGGGTGGGGTGTGTGTGAGAGGTGTGATGGGGGTGTTTTTAAGTGTGCGAGTAAGACGTGTACGGAAGTATGTTTATGTGTGGCTGCTTGTTTGTACGAGTCAATGGTATGGGACGCAAGGACGTTGTTAATGACAACTTGGTGTTGTTGCACTATACTGCTTTGAAATTGATATGGATTGTCATTTTTCTCTCTGACATTTTCTCTGGACCTGGGGATGGGTTGGTGGGGTGTGTTTGTGAGTTAGGAGTATGATTTTGGATCGGGTGCTTGTTATCATGCATGAGAGTGGTGCGCGTGATAATTTTTACTGTTAAGCAAGGATGTTGTTAATGTTAACATTATCGTTTTTGCCGTCACGTGCATTTAAGATCAAATAATTATCTACATCGTTTCGTTTGCAAAAATTGTTATGAATTTTTTGGGCGTATAGTGTCCGCTTACTGGACAGTCTCACTCGAACCTTTCTCTCCCTCTGTTCTTTCCTGCCTCTCTGTCTTATCTGTCTGTCTCTTCTTTGCTTCTCTTTCTCTCTATGTGCCTCCACATAAAGCTATATAATTACAGCAGTGAACACGGTGAAGGTAACCTTTATATTGTTTACATTCACAGCAAGAAGCGAATTTGGGCAGATGTCCTTAACCGAGCAAATATAGGTAGGTCGTAATATTGCTCTGTCTTTACCCCTAGTCTCAGATATCAGTTCGCCATCAACGTTCTTGCAATGCACTGAGATATGCCTTTGTGTAGTCGTTCCTTTGTAGACAGTGGCGTAGCAAGCGGTTTTGTTGGGAGCAAAAAGGTTTAAGCTGAGATTCGTATGAATGTCATTGTATAGTTACATCTTCACTCACACAGGCCAGTCCCTTGTAAACGCATATTGCCCAACCTTGTGTCAACAAAAGAACTCACATGTCCGATGGAAATAGAGGAATATTTAAGAAGTGTAGGAAATATAACACCATATAGCAGTATATCGCTCTAAATTTCAATCCAATTAAATATTAAAGGTTGACAGAGATCAGCCAATTTAACTATAAGACATTTGAAATTTAAATCTATTGTAGTTAGAATTAAGTAAGAAAGTTGGTCTTTCTTACTTAGAATGATCTGAAAATATAGTAAATCGACAATGCAATCCACACTTACACACCCGAAGTGCATACACCCCATGACCTTATAATTTCCCACACAGGGAGTGTGTAATTCAATTGGGTATACCTGAATAAATGACTTCATTTGAAATATACACCCCCTGTATGGGAGATTAAGGGCATGTCTTCCGTGTCGGGTGTATGAATTTCAACTGAAATAGCCCAATAACTCTGTCAGCCACTCATACACTCCACCACCCCACACACCCCATTATTGAAATTAAGAAACGATGTACCATGCCTTTCATCTTCTTTTCATTTTATTCAATATAATTGAACAAGCGTACCCAAGAAACAGTGAGTAAAAGTGCACAAGAAATCAAAAAGTTTGTTCTTGTTCCAATCTATTAACTCAAGATCTATTTTATTTTTTGAAATGTAAATGTAACAACGTACGGTTAGGCTACCATTCGCCATTAACAGTTAAGTACACTTTCCACTCAAGGGAAGCGCCGGGGATTGTTTCATTAATTAGAGAATAAATGAGAGGAATTTTGAGTTAGCCCATCCATTATCTCGTCATAGTAATGGATGTGCAGGTCCATTGAGATGGAGATGAATGAACAACGAATATCATGAGAGCAAAGATGGTAAACATAACTATACAATCTTGCCATCGGTGCTTACTAAGAAATATCCAGGCCTCCTTCGTGGATACAATAAGGTGGCGGTGTACCGAGAATATACGTGTTCCGCATACTTGTATATCTATTATCTGGTTGTGTAGATGTGTGGTGGTGGGATGCGTAGGGGTGGGATGGGGTGTGTTTGAATGAGTATATGTTATCAGGGATCAAATATCTTAGGGTATATACGCTTTGACAATTTTGTTGACCGTATTTCTGACCCTTATGTCTTAGATCTTAGGCAATAGAAACAAATAAATTCGATCTTTCGATCCACCATCGATGCTTGGTCGATCCTTATTATTTATGAAATCAATTACCATAATTGACTGTTGTTAATTGTGCTAACTTAGGAATCTGTGCGTGTATTGATAAATTAAATTGACCAATATGAATTAAAAAAAAAAACCAGCATCGACAGTCGATTCAAAGATGGAACAAATTTGGTTCTGGTGCCTTTAATAGTTTACTTACATATTTGGCAGTTTAGTGGTCTTACATTACGCGAATGTAATATATATTTTTGTGAACAAAGTTTGAAAATGCTCATGAATGAAGAAGCTGTCATACACGCACAACAAAACAGTGTGCAGCGTTGCCTTAAGAAAAGAAAATTCCAGGTTTCTACACCGAAGGAAAAGAGTAAGATGGCACGACTGCGTATTCATCGGGGAAGTATTATATGCACAGTCCATGCGGATTCTACTCCACCTAAACTAACAGCTTACGGGGATGGTGTCCCATGGCACCATTGGACGTCTCAGACCCCTATCGTTTCACTTCCGACCCCCTAATACATTAAAATCAGAGTTGAAAATTTGAATGAGATCAATACTGAAATATCTCTGGCGGACCAAGGAAAAGTCTCATCATGTGTTCAATCGGCTTATTCATTTAACGCGGTATTCAGTGTGCGTACGTTTTCAAGTGCGAAAGATATCCAAGCTGTTTTTGATTTGATTATTTTGTTTTTATATATATTTTTTTTCATTTTGCCTTTGTTTAACAGCTACGTTGATGTTTAATCAAACCACAAGATAATGTCACTAATGTCCAAATAAATCGAGACCATGATATTGTGAAACCAAAATGTGTTTATAAATGTCGAGAAGAGAGTGCCATAACATTTGGCTGTTCCAATTGAACTTTAATACTAAACTAGCAGCCTACAGAAGACTTGAACTTACAGGGAGTATTATAAATCAAATAAAGTGACCCATTCAGGTAAACCCATTTGAAATTCATAATATTGTGTAGAGGTTTATGTCTTCCATAGGGTGTATAGGTTTCAACTGGAATACCTTCTCTACCGTCGTGATGGTTTCCCATTGCAGATGGACGAACTGTTGTATAAATCCCTAGAACATTTTTTTTCATTCCAGTTGTAAAGGCTTACGTTTCTCCTCATCATGTTTACAGTTAGCATTCACATATACTGACATATCGTGTATTGGGTTTGACATTATCTTCTACAGAATACATGTAATGGGGTCCAGAATGCGCTTCTGTTGAGGTCAGGGCTCAATGTCCCCCTAAGCTGTTGGTGTAGAGAATATAAAATCACTTCGACTTATAGGATCAATGTTCCCATGGTATATGGTTGCTTAAAATTGTGTATTCTCCTTCGGCGAGGAAACACATCGGTTCAATGACAGAATGAGCTATAATGTTTGTAAGATATAACGAGATGCATTCTTTATTTATTGTTAAGTTGCAAAACATCTGCATGCAAGGCAGTTATTTCGTTAAATTTTTCTACAATTCTCAAAATGTACCTACATGAACATGGGGAGTACAAATATAAACATAGAGTTTGTTTTTTAATTGTAAAGTTTTCACATGTCAAGACTAGAATTTAGACAGAATCAGAGTATTTTGAGTACAGATATGCCTAGTATTGGTCAAGTGATCTTGAGATATCTAAGAGACAAGTCCGATCCGTCGAAACTTGTGCGGTAACCCCATGAGAACTACCTGCCGATTAGCCAAAATGAACATTGTGTCCAATTTTGAACCAAGGATGGTATTAATAAGATTATCTGCAAATGCAACATAAGGCCGTATAAAATTAATATTTTGGTTCTCGTCCAGAGGATTTTCATGAATTGATGAGTGAGGGGGTGTTTTTTTTTCAGTATAAAATCAGCATTGTCTGTAGTTTTCCAACAGTGCTCGAGGAAACGATGAGGCACTTTTTTTTTTTTCTTTTGTGAGATTCTGAGGGATAAACCCCCTAGAGTACCAGAAAAAGACTTGAAAGTGATCCTTGTTCTCTAATAAACTTATTTATATGTATATATGAAAAATTCATAAATCATTCCAAAGTCTAAAATAATTGAAAAATCTAAAAAAAAAAAATCTGACAAATCCCAGAAATTGAGGAGGGAGGGGACGAGAACCAAAACATTAATTTTATACGGCCTAAATAGTTTAAAGCCTAGTAATAATTGGCAATTCAAATAAGCATTTCAAGCTATCAACCAATCAGAAATGCTGTTAGATGACCAGTAGTGTCCAGGGGTTAAAAATATATTTTTACCTGTAGTTAATCTTTTGTGCACATGCACTTGTGGCTTTCTATGTTTAAGACTTTAAAAATTTGTGAGAATTATTACAAAATATAAGGCTACCTCAAGCTCCATTGAACCAATAATAAGAATGCTTGTACTCGTTTGAATATATTTTAGCGCAGATTGCAAATATTGTCTTGAAAATTTAAATTTCTGATTATTTGTTGTTGCAATATTCTTTATGAATACCTTTAACTTCGTTTGGGATGAGAGAGAGAGAGAGAGAGAGAGAGAGTTAAGAGCAGTATGTAGACACTTTATATAATAGAGTTTCGTCTATTTGTGGTGATGTGTGGAATACAGGTAACGGAATTAGAAGATACTATGCTATGTTATACAGTATTATACATTATTGATAAGTTTAAAAATGAGAATGAACAGCTTAAATGTTTGGCATTGAGTGAGTTCCAAGTTTAGCTTGAGTATAACGTGACGTCATGAATAGAACATGGCTTCTGCATATTTATAAACTCTCGAATATTTTTAAGGAAAAAGATAAAGTATGGAGGATGGTATGTATTTTGTAAGGTCGAATTTTAATCAGACTTGGCATTCAATTATATATAACTTTGGTTGGATGAAACATGCGCTGACATTCAGACAAGATGATGCACTTCTATTTTTATATGAAGCGGTCTATTTATGTCAAGGTAAACTCTAATGGTATTATTCAAAAGAGAAACATGTAAAACTCCAACCGATCAATCGACATATACGTTAAGTTTTACCAACTAACCAACCAACCACAACCAGCCATCAGATTAGACCAACCACCAATGAAATCGAGCGACAGAATGACGACCAACCATCCAACTAACCAATAGACTGACCAATCAATCGAGTGACCAAGCGACCGAACAACCCTTAAGGATACGATACATGATTTACCGACAAGTGACTCATTTCGGAATGCGATCATGAATTTTGAAGAAAAAAAAAAGTTTCCACAGGCTTCGTTGGGATTCGAACCAGCGATTCCTAGCGCTTTACCGTTCGGCCACGGTGGCAGTTGAGTGGAGGAGTGCAATGATAAATGATAAATCTCATAATGCCATCTTTAGCCTTTTGTTTACTAAAAAAAAGACGCGTTTTGTAAAGATAGATTAGCCGTTTTATGCATAAAGAGCACGAACGTTTGGGAAAGGTTTCAAACAAATAATTAAGACACTGATGTGATGATGAAATTGCGTAAGTCGGGAAATATCTGTGTCGCAATGTTTTGTTTTGGTTTTAGGAATTTGACCTTAAAATTTACGACTTCATGACATAATCAGTCGAAATCAACAAAAGATATTTCAACAGTATATGGCATCATTCTTTCTCTAGAATGTTTTGAACATGTATGTGAAATAGCTTCAACAATGGTTCGCTGCATAATGGTAAAAACAGCCTTGACCTAAAAAAGGGCGAGAGGTACCATATTTACGGATTCAGGCTAAATTTAAAATTGATATAAAACGTTTGTTTTTTGATCGATTACAAAAATTAATTTTTGTCATATAAAGAAATTGTGTCTGGCGTGAATTACACTACTGTTTTTATTCTTAGGGCTCTTTGACTTCTTCAAATGATTTTTTTAATGATAGAGTTGAATCCCCTGGCCATCTTTAATTACGCACAAAAGATCCAGTCCCCTTAAGCCGATCGACCAACAACAGACTATTCAGCCATCAGACCGACCAACAAATAAACACAAACAAAACACCCGCCGAAGCGGGCAACCGACTGACTACTAACCACCCCACTAAATCAACTGACTGCCCGATACTCAAAAAACAAGTTTAGCAACCAAACAAACAACGGCGTTTTTCTCTGCACATATCTGCATAAGAATTTATTAAAGTGCCTTCGTTTTCAAAAGGAGAAATGAGAAAGAAAAACTCTGTAAACCGTTTAGTGTATATCTTCAAGTTAACTCTATCACCAAAGCGTAACATTACAAACTGCATCTGAAATCTTAATTGGCTTTTGGGACGCATCAACCGTGGATTTCGCGACAAGATTGAGAGCAATATATTGATGTTTACCTGATTTGATTCCAGGGTATTACGGTTTTATTGTATATATAATACCGAAGCCATCTCGTGAGTGTTCCCCCCGGGTTTTCACTTTATCGCGGCATCTCGTCGTGACTTTCTTCAGTTTCTCTCTCGTCGTATAAAGTGGTAAAAGAAGAGAGCATGCATATCAACATAATACGTGAAGACTGGCGGGATTTGAGACGATGAATTAAGATTTAACAAACACGAATAAGGCTTACATAGAATTCTATATAGCATTATAACATTGTATGCAACTGCGAGGAATATGATGAAAATAAATCCGAATATTGATGCAATGTGCTTATTTTAACAAAATTGTGACAATACCGTATCGTAATTTAGGGAATATAGGGAATAGTTGGGTTAACCATAATTAGCATTAATGTCTGGTTTGGCTGATCGATTTAAACATTCTTTTTCATGTTTTATTACTATGTATTATCTTAATTTCTTCTGGCATTATACTTCATGCGCCTGTCACACAACACCGAATAGGTCTTCCGTACAAGAAACGGATGGTATTTTAGTAAATCCGTTGTTGTTCGTCAATGATCGTGTTATGTTCTTTTTATGTCCTGCTATCATCCGCCAAATGCGTTTCGTGTTAGGTGATGTTCGTGAAGTCCGTCGGCATGCACAAAACTTGAAACGGAGTGTACCGAATACACATGTTCGGTATTTATCCGATGTGTGTTCGCATGGTGCTGCATATTGCCGGAGTTTGTTCGCTCTCCTTTCGTTCATGTTCGTTCTTTGTTCGTTGCACTCGGCCCGTGTTCGTTGCAAATACGTTCCTGTGAGGCCTTCACCACCGGATATCATATTTTTGCATTCGGTGATGTACGTTGACCCAGACCGTGTTAGTGTCACACTACACCGGATCGGTCTTCCGTATAAGAAACGGATGGTATTTTAGCAAATCCGTTAGTGTTCGTCAATGTTCGTTTTATGTTCTTCATATGTCCTGCTATTATCCGCCAAATGCGTTTCGTGTTAGGTGATGTTTGTTTAGTCCGTCGACAATACGTTTCAAGTTTTGTGCATGCACAAAACTTGAAACGGAGTGTGCCGAATACACATGTTCGGAAGTTGTCCGATGTGTGTTCGTACTGTTCTGTATATATACCCTGGGTTTGTTCGTTATTCTTTCGTTTATATACCGCAGGTGTTTGCAAGGTTTCGCAGGCGCTTGTGCCGGATGTAGGCCTATGGCGAACATGTGCATCGATCATGGGGGGGCTTTCTGAAGGGTGTGTGACGCAATATCATATTTCCCCCAGTACTTTAGTGACTGACAAGTAGAAAAAAGGGGGAAAGGAGAGAAAAAGAAAAGAAAGTGAGAAAAATTGAAGAGAGAAGAGAAGAGAAAAAGTTAAATTGCACGTAATTTAGTAGGCCTATGCATGTAAGTAGTAGGGGCACTTTCGGAAGGGTAGAGGACGCAATATCAAATTCCTTCCAGTTTTAGTGATTGACAAGAAAGAAAAAAGAAGAGAAAACATGGAAAAGATTAAATTGTACGTTATTGAGTAGGCCCAGGATAGTATATAGTAAGCCTAAGTATAGGCCTGTGATTATTATAGGCAGTGCTTAAAGCTTAAGGTGGGTCCTTGGCCCAAAAGCCTGTGAAAATTACTGCCGGCCCGTCGATATGTAGGGCCCGTGACATTTTGTCACCAAAGTCAGTATTTAAGACGGACTTAGGTCTATTACTGACTTTAACATATCAATCCATGCATGCTTTACCTGAAATTACGAGTCTGAAGTCTAAGTGTCATCAGTGGACCAGTGTAACATTTTAAATTTTGCAAATTCAGTTCGGGCCTTCTTTTTGTTTTTGTTTAAGGCAATAATAGTGTAAAAATGATGCGCCAAAAACAATTTTCCAAATTTTCCATTTTTAAAACTAAATTTTTACACAATAGGCCTAGGCCTAATAATGTAAATAGGCCCTACAGTCCCCATGCAAATGGCTTCAATTGGACCTTCATTTTTGCTTCTGCTATGGACATCCACGTGTTATTTTGAAAGCAATTATTTATATTATACAATAATGGTGAAAACATTTCAATGGCTTCAATTTGGCTTTCGTTTCACCAATTTGCGGCTGTTTCAAACTAAAATAGTACCCAATAATAGTGCTAAAATTGATCCCAAAAAATGACAAATGGCTTCAATTGGGCCTTCATTGTCCAAAGGTTTCTAGCCTCTATTGCCCCCGGACGCTGGTTGCCCTGATATATAAGATTTGTAGCCCTTTTGTACTTATTAGCCAATATTTGACCATTTTCGTCAAAGTTTTCCCCTTAAAGTTGTCTTTCCCCACTTTGTTCACCCTCTGAAAAAGTGCTTGCTACGTCACTGCCTCTAAGGGGTCAAAAACCCTCTCAAACATCCTCTCCTCCCCCACTTTTCTGATAGGGTGGACGTCCCTGTAGGTGCCACATGCGACGGATTCGCCGGTCATTTGTCGGACGTTGAACGATCGGATACAAGACGCCTGCAGGATTATTAGCGGCCACAACGCATAGAGAGACGAACGGGAATCGGACCCAAAATCCCACCGAATCTTCTGCCGGACTGGTGATTTTTCCACCGAATAAAATGTTTTTGTATTCGGTGATGTACGTTGATCCAGTCCGTCGTAGTGTGACAGACCTATCAACGCTTATAAATAAATCAATTTTTGAAAGTTTAATGAGAGTGGGGTGGTAAAAGCCATAGTTTGCCAGTTTGATACATTTAACTAAAAAAATTGCAGTGTACTTCTTAATGAAAATAATCTTATAGGAAATAAGTTATGGAAACTGATAATTGTATTCATCCAGGGGCGTAGCAAGCAGGTGAACAGGGTGGGCCAAGTCCATAGGCCCGAGGGTTCACGAACAAAAGTGAAAATGAAGTGTGTAGGTGGCTGGTTGATGGGCAGTTGGTCCGTGTTCAGTTAATTTGGTTTGTTGGTTGACTGGTTGGTCGTTCGTGTTGTTTTGTTGGTCAGTGGATTAGGTGGCTGGTTGATGGGTAGTTGGTCGGTGGTCAGTTAATTTGGTTTGTTGGTTGACTGGTTGGTCGTTCGTGTTGTTTTGTTGGTCAGTGGATTAGGTGGCTGGTTGATGGGCAGTTGGTCCGTGGTCAGTTAATTTGGTTGTTGATTGATTGGTTGGTTGTTCGGGTTGTTTGTTGGTTAATTGATTAGGAGGCTATTGAATGGGCAGTTGGTCCGTGGTCAGTTAATTTGGTTTGTTGGTTGATTGTTCGTGTTGTTTTGTTGGTTAATTGATTAGATGGCTAGTTGGTGGACACAGTTGGTCGGTGGTCAGATAATTTGGGTTGTTGGTGGATTGGTTTGTCGTTCGGGTCAAGTTGTTTCTTAATCACTTGATAATGTGAATGGTTGGTGGGCAGTTGGTTGTTGGTCAATTAACTTGGTTGGTTGCGGATGAGTGTTCGGTTGTGTGGCTGGTTCACGTGTGACTTGGTCGGACATAAATCAGTGAGGGTTTTTTATGCAACAAAAATTTACTTTAACATTAACATCTTCAAATAAAGGAAGAGTGAATCCCCCTGACTGTCACCGCATGTTTCATCAAAACCAAAGTCACTCTTGAATGTCAAGTAAAAATACATACCATCCTCCGTGCGTTTTCAAAAAAAAAAAAAAATATTCGAGTGTTTATAAATATGCAGAAGACATGTTCTATTCATAACGTCACGTTCTACCCAAGCTAAACTTGGAGCTCTCTTAATACCAAACATTTAAGCTGTTCATTCTCATTTTTAAACTTATCAATAATGTATCACGCTATATAACATAGCATAGTATCATCTAATTCCGTTACCTGTATTCCACACATCACCACAAATAGACGAAACTCTATTATATTAAGTGTCTACATATACTACTGTTAACTCTCTCTCTCTCTCCCAATCGAAGTTAAAAGTATACAAAAAATATAAATATTTCAAGAACAATTCAGAAATTTTTGTAGTCTGTACTAAAAATGTATTCAAATGAGAACAAACATGCCTAGCATTGGTTCAGTGGATCTTGGGGTTCTTCTCGCAAATTCCCGATAGTTCTCGCAAATGTTGAGCATTGAAAGACACAGCTGAGTGACATATAAGGGATTAACTACTTTACAGATATATAATTTAAAAGTACAAATTTTATCGGATAGGATTAGTGTCTGAGATATTTCAAAATCGCATGACCCATACTAAGCACGTTAGTAGACAAAAGAATACCTTTCTTGCTCTGATTCTCACTTTTTTTCTTTTATTTTGTTCCCGATATCAATAGATAATAGAAGGATGAAAGTAAGTAAATTATGAGAAGTGTGAAATTCAAACAACATAGATGCCTTGCATTCAAATATTTTCCAGTTTTATATAAATAAAAAAAGAATGTATCTCGTTATATTTTACTGACATGATACCTCTTTCTGTCATTGTACTGATGCGTTTCCTCGCCGAAGGAGAATGTGCAGTTTTAAGCAGCCACGTATCACGGGAGCATTGACGCTTTAAGTCGAAGTGATTTTATATTCTCTACACTAACAGCTTAGGGGAACGTTGAACCCTGACCTCACTAGAAGGATGCACATTCTGGACCCCATTACATGTATTCTATAGAAAAGAATGTCAATACCAATACACGTTTTGTCAATACATTATGTGAATGGTAACTGCAAACATGATAACCAGAAAGGTATACTGTCAGTACGACGACGCTAACTAATTCTTTTGTTAGTACCTTGCATTTAAATTAGACTTATGTATAATGCAGTAGCTGTGCGTGCTCTTCGTACCTTCTCGATGACATTTTTTGGCTCTAAATGAATACACCTACATCATAAAATATTGAGAATTTCATTTATTATCATCTTATAACGAAAATTTGTTCCAAAAAATGTAGTAGATCAATGGGTGATGTTACAGGTCTCAACAACTCAAGGCCAAAAACACCTTTTACCCACGTTCACAGTCTTCAGAATACATAACAAAACACACTGTGTGTTTAAGTTAACGAAGTTTGAATCTTTAATAAAAAGTATAGTATGATTGGACAATGTTCTTGCAAATGAATACCTGAGCGCAAGAAGACCGTAAGTCCACTTGGCCCCTGAACATGTATACACTAAAGTTGATTATAGTTTCGTATAGTTTGGTAATGTTTTATATATACATGTTCAGGGACCAAAACAAATCTTTCACAACCTTTCATAATGTTTTCACCCTGGAACATGTATTAAAGGTCCGTAACCCGATCAACAGCATCACCCCCCCGATTTTTCTCATTGTTGATGAGTTTTGATATCATAAAATGAATCGTATTTTCTCATTACCATCCTGCAATTTGACGCTTCAAATCGATTTCCGAAGAAATCTTAAAAAAAAAAACCTTGTTACAGGCTACCAGTTGGTCGCATTTTACACGACACGGGAGTTTTGGGTAGTCATAGAATGAAATCGGAATAGATTCGGAAGACTTCACCCCAGTACCAATTCGTCCGCAAAAAACATCAAATAGGCCCCCTAATGTCAAACTATAGATGGCGCTATAATGATATAAAACAAAAACAAAAATAAAGAAATACATAAGAGGCGAAATAAATAAGGAAACATGACCTATATTGTCAAGCATGATACGAGGAATATGAAAAAAATTATGAGAGCACCTCCCCACATTAAAAAATTAGTTAAAAAATAAAACAAAGAAAAATCATAAATATGTGAAAATGTGCATGTTATAGCTAAAAATAAAGAAATAATTAAGCGAAGTAAATACAGCATGGGCTATCTTGTCAAGAATGATAATGAGCGCAGTGATATGTAATGTTTTTTAAGATTAATCAGAAATGAATAGAGGGTATAAAAGTGTACAGGTTAAAGACCACTAATAGGCCTGGGCGATACATTGAAATACGACGAGGAACTATTTGTTTTCATGGCATTCAAAAAGACTGCATTAAAATCGCTGAAATTGATCAAGTTATATAGCCAAAAAAGTACTTTTTAGAGTTTGATGCTTCAAAATGGTACATTTTCTCTCATTATATGACATTTTTATTGTAATAGTACCAAAATTCATACGCACGGCTTCGGTTTTTATTAAATATTCGCCCTATCATATTGTAACTTTCAGCTTCGAGGGCGCACTGTCATTTTAAGGTGTTTACGGTTCAGTGCGTTAAAACAAGAAAAGTCTCAGGTCAACCTAAGTTGAATTTTTGATCATTTGGCATCTAAATCATATAGTTTCACCTGATATTAGTGGCATTGAACTGTGAGAGTTCTGAATATGAGAAAATTCCACCCGAAATTAGGCATTTTCCCATTGAAACCCGTGTAATATATACATAATTAGTGGTATTTAACCTATAGAAACACTGAATTCTATGGATCTGATATTCGTCATGGAGACTTTTCTAGCTATTTTTGCTTACATTTCTCAATATTTAACTGCATTTGCCCTGGCAAGAAAACGTGCATCTTCTTCGACTACTAAGGTATGTTTTTAGAACCCGTTGAGGTAGTAACGGGTTGAAGGGGGGGGGGGGGGGGGCTTGTGGCATTAGTATTGGGTTTACGGCTGGTTTCTGTGATTTGAGGGCTTCTAAATTCAACAACCTTCGCTTGCCTGCGTATACATATAGAAAGCTTAATGATGATGAAAAATCAATGTTGATGATCATAGACATGCCACTTTGTTAATTAGACCCACATGCACATTTTGTTGGTGATTTCCTTGCCCTAAATATCGTACATAGGCCTATACGTGTAAATACAGTATAGGCCTAGGCTAGGCATTTTGCTTAAGCTTTAAGGCGCATGTAAGGCCTATAGTCACGTGTAAAATAAAACCTAGTCTTTGTGTACACGTTGTCTATTGGCCTCTACAGCATCCTGTATGGCCTCACTCTATCCTAACTCAAGCCGGAACACTAACTTGATCTATAACTCTATTTTAAACCCATATCTAATCCTCGGGCCTAGCCGTATCTCTATCCCTATCCACGAGCCTAGCCCTATAAAAACCTTATTCCTAATGCGAACCTGACCCTAATCAACAATTCTAACCCTAATCAGCAAGCCTAAATCGGAACACTAACCCTAAATCAATCTTAATCTGATCTGATCGTGCTAGGACAGGCTACAGATACGAATCTCCAGATATAGTCCTAGGTTGAATCAAAAACAGCGAAACAGTCATCATACAGGGTGTCCGAAAATCATTGATATTTTACTCGTCATGCTGTTTTCCAGAAATTTTCTTGTTTAAACATGTATTGCAAATGTCAATGTTTACAATCATAGCATTTTACCCGGGATTGGAGCACCTTTGTGCTTATATAGGTTAAAGACCACTAATAGGCCTGGGCGATACATTGAAATACGACGAGGAACTATTTGTTTTCATGGCATTCAAAAAAACTGCATTAAAATCGCTGAAATTGATCAAGTTATATAGCCAAAAAGTACTTTTTAGAGTTTGATGCTTCAAAATGGTACATTTTCTCTCATTATATGACATTTTTATTGTAATAGTACCAAAATTCATACGCACGGCTTCGGTTTTTAGTAAATATTCGCCCTATCATATTGTAACTTTCAGCTTCGAGGGCGCACTGTCATTTTAAGGTGTTTACGGTTCAGTGCGTTAAAACAAGAAAAGTCTCAGGTCAACCTATGTTGAATTTTTGATCATTTGGCATCTAAATCATATAGTTTCACCTGATATTAGTGGCATTGAACTGTGAGAGTTCTGAATATGAGAAAATTCCACCCGAAATTAGGCATTTTCCCATTGAAACCCGTGTAATACATAATTAGTGGTATTTAACCTACAGGGGCGAGCCGGTTTGCAGTGCCAAGGCGAACACTTCCTGTTTCCACCGGGACATGCACTCGGCCGTTGTTTCGGGATGCCTGACCAGAATGCAATTCACGCGTACCAGTGTATTGGCTTGCTAATATGCTAATTATTCACATTTATGCTGAAATTGTTCCCGTTTTCTCACATAGATGGATAAAGGGGACAATATTTGACATTGTATGTAAGTTTGAAGAGAATCCATATCCTAAACCGATAGGGTTACCCCCCTTTAAACATTATAAAACCCTAAGAAAATATACGTAACTTTAGTGTATACATGTTGAGGGGCCAAGTGGACTTACGGTCTTCTTGTGCTCAGGTCTTCAAATCAATGAGTTACAATGATCGGGCAGTCTTTTTCTTGTTGTTATTTATAAAGTTCTGTTGCACTCAATGTTCTGGACGACTGATGTATCTCCTGATTCAAATCTGCCCCAGCAGACCACTCTGGTCCGGCGTAATCTTTTGCGTACGAAAGCCTTGCACAAACGACAATTTCCAAAACGGTGCTGCTCTCACCATTCGCTCACTTTCTTCAGGAAACATGCATTCATCCTTTCTGTTTCCACTCACAATGACAGATGTGTTGCTTCATGAACCAAACTTCTGCAAGTCGACAGACGAATACATTCCTGTGTACTTTGTCTTACTCCAAAATCTCCTTCGTTTAGTTGGATATTTGATAGCAGATTGACTACACAATCACGTTTTCTGAAAACTAAAATCACATTAAATAGCCGACATTAGGAAAGAATGTGGAATTAATGAAATTTTTAATGTTGTTTCCTCCAAACAAGGCACTCGATCCCAGGGGTCCATGACGTAAAATCTCTCAATGGGGTCAGGGGACACCATTCCCGTACCCGTAATGTGCTAGTTTCGTTGAAGTAGAATATCGAATCCGCATGGACTGCGCACAATAATACTTCCCTGATGGATACACAGGCGTGCTATATCTCAATTTTTACCTTCGGTATAGAAACATGGGATTTCTTATTCTTTCAGGTGAACATGGGGTATGCGTATTTGTTTTTTTCCACAATAACATTATGAAACAATTACATTCAATTAATGTAGTTCTGCCAAAATACTGTATACTGTAAGTGACGTAACCTCTTGGATTTTTTTGTATTCAAATTGAAATATTTTATTGGTATTTATTTAATATTACATCTTCATAGTAGATACCTTAATTGAAGGGTTTTTATCATGTTTAATACATGTTCCAGGGTGAAAACATTATGAAAGGTTGTGAAAGATTTGTTTTGTCCCCTGAACATGTATAAAACATTACCAAACTATACGAAACTATATGCAACTTTAGTGTATACATGTTGAGGGGCCAATTGGACTTACGGTCTTCTTGCGCGCAGGTCTTCAATTGTTATTCAGTGCCAAAACATTGTTTTCCAAATTAGCCCTGTTTGGATGCACCAAAATGGTT
This sequence comes from Amphiura filiformis, assembly GCF_039555335.1. Taxonomy (NCBI): domain Eukaryota; kingdom Metazoa; phylum Echinodermata; class Ophiuroidea; order Amphilepidida; family Amphiuridae; genus Amphiura; species Amphiura filiformis. The sequence continues at coordinate 49,301,440 of NC_092646.1, read as the reverse complement.
GGGACAAAATAATTATCTCCAGAACTGCATGACGTCTTGATCTGACAACACATACCCCCTCTCCCCACACACATGGCCACATCCGCACCATCCCCCAACCCCCACATGTTTCTGATACCACTGTCGTGAATCCTAAGAAACATTTTTATTAAAACACACACGTATAAACATCATCACTTTAAGAATCCACGAAGGAGGCCTGGATATTTCTTGGTAATTGCTGCTGGCAAGATTGTATAGTTATGTACTTATGTTTACCATCTTTGCTCTCATGATATTCGTTGTTCATTCATCCTCATCTCAATGGACCTGCACATCCATTACTATGACGAGATAATGGATGGGCAAACTTAAAATTCCTCTCATTTATTCTCTAATTAATGAAACAATCCCGCTTCCCTTCGGTGGAAAGTGTACTCAAGTATTAATGGCTTATGGTAGCCTAGCGGTACGTTGTTACATTTACATTTAAAAATAGTATATAGTTTTGAGTTAATTGATTTGAACAAGAACAAATATTTTGATTTCTATTCTAGATTTGCTTAATGTTTCTTTGGCTTTATTAAGGGAAGGGTATGAACGTTTGGACAGTATTTATTGTGGGACATTAGAGCACATCAGACATATCGAATTGCATTCTGAATACGAAGAATGTCCTTCTGATATCAAATAATTTTGATTTTTGAAATTCGCAATGGAATACACATTTTATGGCAAATCATTAAAATTGATATTTTTGATATTTAACAGTACTTGAAGTAAACTTTATAAATCTGATGATTTATACTTAAAGTGTATGTAGGTGGGATGAAAAGCCGACGATCAATTGAAAATTTTGACCTTTCGTATTGAAGATATGGATTTTTTCCCAAAACACCAAAAAAAAAAAAAATAGGTCTTTTGGGGAAAAAAATCCATATCTTCAATATAAAAGGTCAAAATTTTCAATTGATCGTCGGCTTTTCCTCCCAGCTACATACACTTTAAGAATATATCATTAGATTTATCAAATTTATTTCGAGGACTGTTATATATCAAAAATTTGAAAAATATCAAATTTTAATAATTTGTCATAAAATTTGTATTATATCGTGAATTTCAAAAAATGAAAATTATTTGATATCAGAATGACATGCTTCGTATTCAGAATGCATTTCGATACGTCTGAGGTGCTCTCATGTCCCACAAAAAATACTGTCGAAACGCCATAAACGCTCATTCTAGATCCCTTAAGGCAGGTTATACACTATCTTAAATTTACATAATGTGGGTGTGGATGGGATGTGCCCGCTGGTGTGTGTGGGTCTGGTGTTGTTAGCTGGATGAGGGTGTGTGGGTCATTTCAGACTCTTCAATATATTTCAGATCATTCTTAGAAGTACATGAATAAATTAAAAAGAAGATTAAGATTGTGGACCAACTTTTTTCAAAAATGATCTGAACGATGAAATTGATGGTCTTGGTCACCCTTGATACTTAGATTGATTTAGAGTGATTGATAATACACCGTAGTTACTTAGTTAAGCCAAATTTATCCACGGTGTTATATTGGGTCATTCCATTTGACATCCACACACCCCTGTGTAAGATTTAACTGAAGTCGTCCACAGAGGGATTATGAGTTTCAAATAAAATAGATTGGGTAACTTCAATTTGATAGATTGGGTAACTTCTATTTGAAATACTCACTCTAGTTGTGGAAGAAATAGGTAAAGCCATGATAGAGAGGGAGTGATGATTTCGACATAATTAAAATTTCATTTGAAACACAAACTCCCTGTGGAAGACTTTTCTTAAATCGTCCACAAGGGTGTGACAGATTCAAAAAGAATACCCCATTTTTTCCATGCTTTTTAAATATTTTCTCTTCTTTCACATTCATTTGGACATTATTGTGAGTTATTTTATTGAGACAGGGTTGGGCAATTATGCGTAAACATTGGATGGCCTGTGTGTGTGAAGTTTCCCCTATCCATCCTCCGTAAAATTCAAATCACATTCGTAGGAATTTCAACCTCATTGAATTTTTTATCAGTGTTTATGATTTGGCAATATATCCGCACGTAACATATGCAAAGCACTAAACGGTTGCACTTATTCCCAGCCAGGCTCGCCAATACTCACTTGGAGTAGCTATCAGTTTTCTACGGCATAAATCTTCAATCTCTTTTGTCTTAAGGCAGAGAATGGAAGGAGGTGGAACCATTTTGGTTTTGATATCAAAGCATGACATTAAGTAATACTAAGGAAAAAACAACACTTGACCAGACACGTTGAATAAATGGAGAATGAATGCTATACCGAAATGCATTGCTACGTATCGCCACTTTAAATTGAATTGGTTCCGTGACTGTATTATTTGGTTGGATATTGCACTCTCAAAAAGCATTGCAGCAAGAATTCAATAGACAAGTTAAAGCATTCATTCGTCTTTATACTTGCTTTTATATGGCGGCTTTTTAAACTCTTGGATACCTAATATTAAGGACAGCGCTTGTACCCTTCGTGTTATAAACATCATTTTGAAAGGTGAACCCGTTACCAATATCCTTCCTTTATAGTCCCCCACATACCCGCAGCTTCTTGGTACTCAGAAAAGGCATTTGACAACCATGCACCTCCAGATATCATTCATCCTTTTCATCACTGTTACGTGATGTACTGGATCACTTGATACAGAGTAGACAAGGCTTGCATTTTGTTATCAAACCAAAGAAAAAAATATGTGCTTATTTCCGGATGCGTCTTGGAAATTGAGCACCTCAACTATAACTTCCTTGGCCCAAAACAAAACTCCTTGCCACGGAACTGTCCTACAGACATGGAACTTTATTACTGGCGGGGGTTGCATTAGCTTGTAAGAACTCGTAATGTATGATGGGGAGGCGTTTAAAGAACGACAACACAAAGGCAATCAGCATGGCAAGAAACTGCGGCGAAATGATATCTGAGAATAGTTGTAGAGCAATATTACGGCCTACCTATACATGAGTAGAGATTTACATGTTAAGGACACGTCTGCCCAAATGCCCTTCTTGCTTACCGTGAATGTTGTGTAATGTAAACAATATGTAAACAAAATTACCTTAACTGCTATAATAGTATGTATAGTATGTAAGGACACAGCAAGAAAGAGGCAAATATGAGCCAGATGCAACAACATAACAACATACCAGACAGAGAGACAGATAGACAGAAAAGACAGGATGGTTGGAGTGATAGCGTTAATGAGAGAACATTATAACACACTCCCCAAAAAGGCAGCGTGCTCTATGCAAACTAACACATTTAGATAATTATTAAGATCTTAATGCAAGTGAACGCCAAAACGGGAATGTTAACATTATTAGCAACATCCTTGCTTAACAATCTTATCACGCGCACCACTAATGCATAATAACAAGCACCCAATGCAATCACACTCTTAATCACGTAAACATATCATGATTACACGCTTACATACACACCCTAATCTACCCCCACATCCACAGAAACATGTTACAGATAGAAAAATGACAAGCACAAAACAATTTCAAAGTAGTATATTGTAAAGACAAATGTACGAAAAAAGGAGTTAACATTAACAAAGTCCTTGTTTACCCAATAGATGCATACATACAATATGAAAATAAGTCATCACACATAATCAATTACACTTCCAAACATATTAAACTCACAGCCACACCAACACACCCCAACCCACCCCCGAACTCACCCCCTCCCCCTCACAAACGCGCGCACACATACCGTACATACAAAAGCAAAAAACTTGCAGCATAGAAAGGCATAGTCCATGTCATGATATCCCCGAATCGATAAAAACCGTGTGACGCGACTTAAAACTGCACGAACTTGGACGATATTTATTTCAAAGACACGGCACTACTTGAACTACTTGATTAGTCAGATAAACTTATGTATACACAACACACACACCCCCACCCCCACACACATCTATTTGGGATAGTAATTCGTGATTCTAGGACTCCCATTGTCATTTCTAATAGAAAATTAATTTCGTAGGGTAAAAGACTGTACAAAGAAGGAACTTTTTATAACATTTAAAATAACAGATTGAAATATCGTTAGATCCCTCAAACTCTGTGACTTTAACGCATTGAGCTGAGGCACTCGTACATTACACCCACATATAAACCTGGTGATCAGTATATTTGTAGATTTGGGGGATTTGAACCTTTGACCTTGACTCAGTAACTCCTTGTCGTCTTGGAACATTCTTAGAATTTACTTCCTTTTCATTTAAACAGAAACTGTGAGCCACGCACTGAAAGTCATAATTCAAGTATTGATATCACCAGATCGATCGAACGTTGTGATTTGAAACTTGGACATTCAGAGACTAGTTGGTACTAGTCAGATGAGCACGGCGTTACAAGCTAAGGACATAAATCGATAGACGTACTCGTAGAAAATAGGTTAAATTACGACTTTGTTAAGCTTAACCCCTCTAACCATAAATAAGGTCTAGTGAAGCTCGGGGGCTCCCTAATTTATTTGCAACTCAACCCAATGTCTATATGTGCGACACTGGCGTCCCCATGTCAACATATTGCTATATATATATATATTTTCAGTTATTAATGATGAAATACACAAAGTTTTGAGTTCTGGATCCTATAACGCTTTCAACCCACATATTCCTAGACTAGTCTCGCTACTTTGTTTATAGGGCTACAGGAATTAACAATATTAAAACTCACAAACTTGCTGTATGTCAAATATAAGACATCAAATTATTAATTTAGTTTATGCTTATTTCTTTTCGACTTATTTGAGACGAAGGGCAGATACCACAACTTTGTTAACTACTGATTTGATTGATCGGAAACACAAGATTTTCATCGAAAACAAGAGACCTGCATATCCCATCATTGACATTTATATTATATTCCTGTGTGTAGGTAGCTATTTAAAGTTTTCTCTTACTCGAGGGGACCTATTAACGATTCATCATATTCCATCGAGCATATATTGTTCACATTATTACTCCAAAGTTGGAAATAGAAGCATGAATGTAAGCAACATTAATTAATTTCTGAGATGAAATGATTTGGTTTTGAATTATCTTACATTCTCAAATAGCGATTGTGGGCATTCAGTTTCCCACCAATACATTGGGGCTTGTCACTGCGGGCTATGATTCAATCGTCACAGCCAAAGTTCACGAGAATAAGTATATCCTTGAATGACGTAGCTGAAATGAGTTTCATAAGTGGTACCCAGGGTTGTATTGGATATACCATTGAGGTATTGTCTTCTGAACTGTGCCAAGTGCATTGTGGCATATAGGCTTCAAGGTGTCGTTGATTTTCTCAACTTTCATTTCTCCAGTAGTTCGTAATTGCTTGGAGGCATATCACATGTCTTTAGGTAGGAGATATGTATTATTCAGGAAGACCAAAATTTGCATATCTTCTTTCTACCACAAAATAGTATATGAACGGATATGAATAGCTAAAAATAAGAGTAAACGTAACCAGCGAAAATTGAGAACGAGTTTTCAGAAGTTTAAGCAAGACAAAATATTGTATGTCAAATAATTTATAAATTTGAATGAAGATTAATGCAAAAACGGGAGACATTCATTTTATAGTCAACAGGCACTAGTAGAAATTTTATAATGAGAATTCTTTCAAAGTGATGAGAATTGGAAAGAGTATGAGAATTGAAAATTTTCTCATTTCTATGAAACTTTCTCATCCAAGAACCTGTCATATTGTTTAAATGAGAACATTTAAAACTTGTGACAGGTTGTTTACACGTTTTTAGTATTTCTCATTCATTTGGATGAGAAAGTTTCATAGAAATGAGAAGATTTTCAATTCCTATACTTTTGTCCATTTCTCATCGCTTTGAAAGAATTCTCATTTTAAATTTCCACTAGTGAGGGGAAGTGCAAAATCCAGTGCAAGAGAGACAGTACCCCAAAATCCTCGCTATTAAAAATACAAAAAAACAAGAACACCCTCAGCACATGATATTGGCTAATGGCAAAAGCGGTAACATTCTACTCAAGAGGGGAAATAATGTGCGACAAAATGTAAATTCGGCTTCTTCTTCATCATCATCTATTTCTTCTTTTTCTTACTAGGTTTCTCTTCTTTCAATTTTCCGTTCCTTTCTTTCCTTACTTCAAAAAATGAATGCGTAATGCAATCACCCTGTAGGCTGTTTTCATCTTTGGTCAGATAATAACATAGAAATAATAGCAGGTGTTCAGGTGTTGGTTGACTGTATACAATACATATTGAGGTGCCTGTCTATTACATACAAGGCGGAGAAAGGAGATCAGTTTAGGGGCCAGATTACGAGCAACAATTTTAATGCATAACCCAGTGTGTACAAGCGATGTTATGATATTAATGGCTTGCATTTTCTTATTAGATCTTATGACTAAATCCTCAAATAACGGGATGTCTTTCAAAAGAACCATTGTACCACTGCTATTATGTACTCATTTGGGTGCATTTTCTGATAGATTTTTGAAACTAATTTTTTTTCCAAAGTTTGTTAACATCTGTCGTCTGCATAAGTGATATTTTACGCGCGCATAGAAGGGTATACGTTGGGAACATGAAGCTGTTTATTTCGAATCAAATTGGGCTATACCTAAACCGAGCTGACAGTGACAACATACGACACTGTATGGGATTAGATTCGTTGGTGTGTACTTGGCGGCGCTTGTATGTATTGATACTATCACACTATGGTATATTTGAGGGAATAGCCCGGTACCCGGTTGCACCCTATCACAGGTCGCAAACCCAGTAGGGCTGCGGCCGCTGAATCCCATAGTAAAGATTTGTAACTAATGGAGTTCAAATATTAGAGCCCCGCAGGGTATGAAAGCCAAGGTTAAATTTTTAACAAATTTGTGATACCACACCAATGAACAAATCGGTAAGTTTAAACATTCCGGGGTGTGGCGGAGTTGGAGTTTTAAGGCAAACCACAAAAAGTAAAATCCATCACTCTTGCACCAAGAGTGAGGTGAGGCTGTAACTTCCGGTAGCGGGGCTGAACCGGGTAGTACCGGGGCTATACCGGGTTTTCCCACACATATACCACCATACATTATTCAAGTGTGATGATCAGATTTGGACCGTCTCTCAATGTGGACAACGAAGATAGGCCCGGATTAATATGAATCTAAAAGCGCCATAGGGATGATATGCAGACAGACCACGTAGTCATTGGTCATTGGCCATATAAAACTTGGATGGATCTGAATGGAAGCAACGTAGGTCAAAAACCGCAAGATAAATATAATACGGAATCATCCCTCTCCAGGACATATATTATGGATTGTAGTATCATGTAGTACACCACTGGCGCAAGATTTATACATACTCTTAAAAATTGAATTCAAAACAATTGTACAAAATCGCGAATTGAAAACAAGAGCCTCCAAAAAACATCAATATACTTCACTTGCAATGTGCGGCGCCAATGGCCCCCGTGAAGCAGCTAGGCAAACAGGAGAGGGACAAACGTCGGTCCGGAAGAAGTGTGTCGATTTCACTGACAGTTGAGACGCTCTGTAGGTTCTTTAACCTATTGTACGTACAGACCCTTCGTAACTTTAACATTATAAAGAGAGAGACTTAAAATGTGTTTAAAATCATTCAAAACAATATCCTAAAGAGCTCCGATATTACCAGGTTACGCCTATGCCACTTAAACGATTTCCACTATCAAAGTTAACGATATCCCTTCCAACTGATCATTTCTCATGGCACACTAACTTTTGACCGCAATGAATGATGTAAACGCACTGGGCCACTTGAAAATGCAATTTCCTACTTTTGCACATTTCTTAACAGACGTACTAACCGATTTTCACGAAAATCCTTCAATTACTTATCAAATTCTGAAGAGCTTTTTTATAAATCGGTGCCTCCATAAAGTGTTACCTTACTTGTAATGTATTATATTCCTTCTATGAATAGACAGTTTACGTGTACACCCTGAGGCCTCTCATCGTGACTGAGGGGTAAACCAGTTTGCCTTGAAACCCCTAACAGCGTCTTTTTTTGTCGTGATGGAATCACTTCATTGTTATGTGTTCGTTGTGAGTTACCTGAAGATACCTCACATAGCACTGACAAACCTCATTCTTCTCCTTTTCGCTTTTACTTTTACTTATTGTTTTCTTTGTTATTAAGCATATCATTGCAAAATAAATATTTTAAAAATATAATTACGTTGATTATAAAATTGGTTCAAATATCTAAACCTTATGAAGTTTCATTCTTTTGTTAGTTCCTGTTTAACATGTATAATTTAGTTGCTTCTATTATATCATTGTCATGTTTTCTTCTCGAAGCACCTGCTGCAATCCAAACAGGGGTGTTTTATTACAACAAAAAAAAGAAAAGAATGTTGCCGCTGAAGGGGTATGTCAGTTTAGGATAATTTTGAAGATTCACATAGTTATACTTAGCATTGCAATACCACACGGATTATATGATAGACATTCCTACGGATTTAATATTGTATACGAAGTACAGCAGGTCTTGAGAAAGTCTATGTATCAAAATGATTATTTTGATAATCTAGCATTCTGTTCAAGAATAGAAATGGAGGGACGGGACAAACAGGGAAGCAGGATGGTAAGAGAGATGAGAGTGGGAGAAAAAGAGCAGGAGAGCGAGAAAGAGAGACAGAAAAAGACAGTGTGAACAGTGGAGGCACCAGGATTGTTTTCGGGGGAGGGGAGCATTTGGGGAAGTGAATTTCAGGGGGTGGTAGGGGGGCAAAAGCAACACATTTTGCACAAAGTTGCCGCAGTGGAAAGTGGAAATTTGTGCAATTGTAGAGTTTTTGCCTTAAGTGTGGGGGGACTGTGGGAAAGACAAATATTGGAAGGCAATGCCCTTTGACCCCCCTCCCTAGGGCCGCCACTGAATGTGAGACACGTAAAGAGACAGACATACAGACATACATAGACAGAGGGAGTACAAATAAACAAGCACTCTGATACTAGGTAATGGTGAAAGTGATAAGATAACATTGCAGCCTCATTCTGTTCAAGAGCGGAAATAATGTGTGAAAACATGCAATAAACGGATGCATGTCAGTCTATACATAATATTGCTTAGAGCGAGCAAACTGAATTGGCCTATAAAGGTATAACACGTCGAACACATTCCATCTTTAATTAGGGGCCTGCAACAAATTAAGTACGTTCTAAATCAAATAAATGAAAATAACGATATAACTGTTAGGTGTATTATACACTAAATTTGTGACACCGACAAGAAACTTACAAAATAAAAAAATTAATTCTTTCTTCTAAAAAAACGAACAAATAACCAAACAAAAGGAGAATATCGTCAATATATAAATTCATTATTGATCCATTATACCCCCTTCGTACATACTGTGTACAATTGTACACATGGACTTCTATTGCTCCCTGTACACCAGTGGAAGCTTATTACTGCAAACAAACACCATGTGCACAATTGTGCATTCATATGCTATCCTCCAGTGCAGAGCGCCCTCGCCTAACTGAATGTCACTTTTCATAATCTAAGAGGGCATCACCCACTACAGCACGTTGCCAGAAGACATGTACTTTCCCTTTTTAATTTTATATGAAATATCATTGTGGACAAGCTAAATTCTAGTCAGGGGTTAGTGTAAGACCTGTAGAACACATGGAACACTATTTTTGATCAAATGCTTGAAACATATGTGGTGTAGAATTTTTTTTTAATGGTGTGTACAATTGTACACAGTGTGTCTCACCTTGTAAATATAAGACTAATATATTGTGTTCAGTTGTACACAGTGTGACTAATCTTATCAATATATAGGAGTTATTTAGTATACTTTGTACATCATTATAAGTTATTTTTAACTCTTTTGTCAATACTTCCATTCAGTTTATAATTTGCTCTGGATGCATTTTTTGGAAAACCACTATGTAGGCCTATTATTACAGAGATAGTTAGTCGGGCTCTCATTCACGCGCGGATGGGAAATAGTGTTCACTTTATGTTTGATACGGTTTCAAGACTGAAATTTTGCGTAGAACACGCTCCCGTAGTCCACTTTAATTCACGAGTCACGACCATCGGCCCCCGAGAGCGCCGTTCAAATAAGTTAGAATAATTTTCGGCATTTTGGCGGCTATTTTGAATTTTTTTTGTATAAGGCAGCCATTTTGGATTTTGATAAACTATGTAAATAACTTTTTCATGTCCACAAACATATTCATAGACACTCAAATCACCACCATCGGCCTGAAAAAGCCGTTCAAATAAGTTTGGCTAAAATTCACCATTTTGGCCGCCATTTTGAATTTTGGAACATAAAAAAGCCATTTTGGATTTCGTAAACTGTCTAAATGACTTTCTCATGTCCATAAACATATATTTAGACACCAAAATCACCACCATTGGCCTTAGAATACATTTTTAGTAATTTTTACCCCCATTGTAGGGGCACCCCCCGGAAAAAGCACTTTGGGTACATTTTTAATTAAAGTGGACTACGGGAGCGTGTTCTACGCAAAATTTCAGTCTAGAAACCGTATCAAACATAAAGTGAACACTATTTCCCATCCGCGCGTGAATGAGAGCCCGACTAAGTTAGGAGTAACTGGTCGTTGATTGGCCCGAAAATGGATCGTGTAGAGTGGAGTAACAAAATTAATCTCAGAAATCAAGTTTATTAAGTGTGATGTCTTTTTCGGTCTCTCCAAAGACAAGAACTGTTTATTAGCATTTTATACCAAATTAATGAGAGTTAAGAGCCTACAGATATGGACGTATGAAGGCAACAGAAAAAAGAAACAAAGGGTTCAAGTGTGTTGCTTCACATATGTTACCAAGTTTTACTGCCATTACTTAGTCATAATGTGTACAATTGTATCCAAAAAATAATTGTAAACGTCGTCACTTAGTCACAATGTGTACAATTGTACACATGCCCTAATTTGCATAATTGATGAGGTAATTATTTTTTTTTCAGTTTTTCACAAATTACTATCCAAAATAGTTATAATAAGCATAAAAAATATTTTTTTGATCGAGCCATCTTCCTTCGTGTCCGAAGGGGGTATTTTCAATTTAAGTTAAACGATATTTTCTCTGTCAATAACATTTATACCTGTAGTCTCATTTGTTCAGTACATACTTACATACATTGTTCTAACAAAAATGTTTGTTACGGAACCCGCTTCTTGTGTAGAGTCGCCCTTTACGGATTTTTTAAAACTCTATAATAAAATAATGAGTGAATGTTGAAAAAGATTCTAAAAACTTTTACCAAACTGGGTCACCGATTAGTTTTACGTTAAGCGCTAACTCGGGATACAAACTCAATCTTAAAATGGGTCGCAGAATTTGAAAAATTACTCGCTTCTCCAATTTTCTACAAAAATACCAAAATATTGTGAACAAAAACAAATGTTTGATACGGAACCCGCTTCTTGTGTAGAGTCGCCAGATTACGTATAAAACTCTATAATAAAATAATGAGTGAATGTTAAAAAAGATTCAAAAAACTTTTCCCAAACTGGGTCACCGATTAGTTTTACGTTAAGCGCTAACTCGGGATACAAACTCAATCTGAAAATGGGTCGCAGAATTTGACAATTTACTCGCTTCTCCAATTTTCTACAAAAATACCAAAATATTGTGAATAAAAACAAATTTATTTTCATAAAATAGAAGATGTTCCATGTAATCAAAATATTTATTTCACAAGCAAACCAGAATAAAACTGTATATATACTCACTCGCTGAAAGACTAACGTTGAACGATCGACTGCTTTTTAGCTAATCAGTTTCTATTATGAAACAGCATAAAGCGCTCCACCTCATTGGTCACAAATCGGTCGCTAGTCGCTCAACCAAACACTTAGTAAGTGTAAACTGAACATAATAATAGCTCTCAAGATATAGGTCAACATAAACTTGACTGATATCACGTGATCTACATTAATAACACAATTTCAGATTATCGACGCATTCCATACCTAAATTATGCACATGATAGTTTTCTTTACAAACATCCTATTCTGAAAGAAAAATAATGCGACTTGTCTTAACACCCTCCAAGCGAGTGTTAATTGCAGACATCAAGTTCTAAATTTTCTTTAAAAATTCAATAATTTCGGACCATATTTAGAATCAGCATGAAAAGTGCATCAAAATTAGTACAAACAAGGCCAATATTGGTTCAGTGGTTCTTGAGATAGCTTGAGAAAATATGTAAACATTTGGCCTTTTTATGTTGAAGCTCGTGGCAAGCACGCAGAGCATTAACAGGGTTTCAAATTAATAGAGCGTTAAAAGTAATTAAAGTAAGATTAAGTAATCTTTAAAACATTAGATCGATATATTCAGCTACTTGTATATATCTGAGCTGTAATTACAATAATCAATGGTACCTCCTAGGATTGCATGCACGCGATGCTCATAAATAATATAGGTTTATCTTGATAAAACAAAATCCAAATCAAGTACTAATATAGGTAGGATACCACTTAAGTCAAAGTTGGTAAAATAAATTGCAAAATTTAGCTTTTGCGATAGCAATTTATAGAGAGCTCTGTAATTAATGACAGCATTATTATTGTTTTCTCTCAAGCTGACAAAGAAAACAACAGTCATCCTTGAAAAGGATTTGAACCAGGGGCCTTTGGAACTCTGGACGACCGCTCTTACCAACTGAGGTCATCAATTCTCTCTAAATTCCTGATGCGATTGTAATGAGGAACAAATCCAAGCGTAGATTAAAAACCGCAAACCAATAGATTAAAATTTAACAGATCATAATTTATCATCATCATCATCCTCAAGCGACCACAAGATTTCTCCATGCACAGTGATCTTTGGCAAGTACGGCGATCTGTTCTGATTGAATGTCTTCATCACAACCTAGTACATATTGGGTTATCTTATTAGATTACAGTTTTTAAGTCTTATAGATTGAAATTAAAATCCATACGATTGATATTTTCTCATGATATAATCATAGCATTGATTTAGATTTGAATAAAATAGAAACTAATCCAAACCTTAAGTTATACAAATTTAGACTATATAATCTTATGGGTTGAATTTCAAATCTTTAAGATTGGTTAGATTTTAATCTATTGAATTGAGAATGTTTAATTTATGCTTGGATTTATCTCATAGATGAACTTTGCAATCTTAAGAAGGAAGCAGTAGCGTCTTGACACTCTGACTGCGTATAAGTATATTCTTGTATTATAACGTATAGAAAAACACTTCATTTTTGGATCAATAATCCCAATTCGGTCATACCTAAGTATTATAATTGAATAGTTATTCACAATTCTGTCGTCTTCGATAAAAATTTCATTTTGAAAAATTTAAAGTTCCTCGATATTCTTGAATCGGCAATACTCTTGATTCACGACGTGATAAAAAGTCTCTGATTTGTGTCGTCACACTTGATTACAGATTGTAGCAAACAAGCCAATTCTAGAATCGCAATATGTCATGATTTCAATATGCTCCAGGCCTTAGTCTTGTGGAATATATGATGAAATGAAACAAGAATGAGTCGAAAGTCGGTAAAAATGATCTGAGCTATAACCAAAATAATGGAATAATTTCTTTCATTTTCTTTATTGTTTCAGAATCAGTAAAGTGGTCATATATCCACGACATCACTAGGGGTTCTGTACAGCCATCAACAGTGGATGAAAAACTCTGATATGACAGGAATTTGTTCCTATAATCAGTATGACTGAGGTAATACGATATATTAATACTAGTTTATGAAATAAAATATTAATGTTATTAATTAAAAACAACGCGGCTGTTAAATTCCCCGAGATATATTATCTCCGTGTTGCGCCCTTGGGCAAGGCGCTTTGTCTCGCTTGCTTCACCCCACCCAGGTGCAATGGGAAGCTGTTAGGGGTAGTCACAGTCGTTGTACTGATGAACCCTGCGCCATTTGTAGGCAGCAAACGTGGTTCCGACATATTCTAATAACGGCGGAATAAATGTAAAGCGCTTTGAGGCTGTTTACGGCATAAAGCGCTATATAAATATCTACATTTATTTTATTTTATTATTGTGCATACCATTAAAATAATAAATCGAATTGTGGGATAGGCTTTTACGACGGGAATTCATAACAATTAGTAGGTTTTTAGCGGGTTCGCCGTCGGACAAGTTTAGAACTGTCCTATAGGCTTTTACGACGGGCATTCATAACAATTAGTAGGTTTTTAGCGGGTTCGCCGTCGGACAAGTTTAGAACTGTCAAGTTCTAAACTTGTCCGACGGCGAACCCGCTAAAACCTACTAATTATAATAAATCGAGTTGAACTTTATTCATTGGTCAAAACAACGCATGGAAATAATTGGTTTAATATAATCACTGCTTATATCGTAGGGATTAAAACGGTGTGCAGTTAATATACTTTAATTCAATTGAAGAAAACTGCCTTAAGATGTATTCACGAGACTTGAGCAATGTTAAAAAGTCACCTTTCTTAATCGTATCCCTTGAAAGAGACATGTGTCAAATATTGTCAAACAGGTGCCTTCCATAGTCACATTGCAGTATCTGTAAATACATCATATATCAGATACTGCCTTTTTACTTATAATTTAGTAGGCAGGGGGCTTTTGCATCAGTCTGATTTCAATGTAAAGAAATGAAGTATATGAGAAACTAATAATGAAGATTGAACGTTGTTTAATTAGTCTGCTAGAGATAGCTGTCAATGGCACACACTTAGGTATATGCATAATTCGGTATTGTCAATTCACTCTAAAATAACGACAAGCTGATTTACAAAATTAATATATGACACGAACAAACAAAATTAGACACTTGTCGAGCAATGTTATTGTTCATTCTTCCACTGACTTCGTATCCTTGTCTACCTAACAGCCTTCAATATACTGACAATTCCTTGGAAATTGGACTTACGTTTATCACGATTAGAATGACATAATGTTATATGCAGTCAATGCGAAGGATGCCCAACACCTTTTTGGACCGTATTTTCAAAATAACTTAGCGAGAAGTATCTCATATTGTTATATCGCACCACATGTTGCCTCCAAGGGAGTTAATGTTATTAACAATTTATAGTTTCAAAGTAAAGTAGGTCTTACAGCCTCAAATATTCTTTAAAAATTAAGCGAATGACACAGCTATCCAGCCCATGAACAATATCATTCTAAAGGCACTGAAATGAAATACGCGTAATATGTTTTACACAGATGTAATACGACCTGTATTGCCATGATTATATCATTTTATAACAATAAACAAATAAGTCCATATATTGAGGAACATGTTGTGCGAATTGTGTAATTTCAACCATTCTTTTTCTGTACGCATATCAGAATATAGGGAGAGAGAGTGTGTTTATCATATTGAAGTTCTACTATTTATTATCAGCCTGGAAAATTTAAATAATATTTTACATATTTGAATACAAAGTTGAAAATACAAATACCGAGAAAAGAGAAAAAAAAAAGATATCAGAAGTATACATTCCTTGTATTCAGAATTCAATTCGATATGTCTGATGTGCTCTCATTTCCCACAAAAGATGCTGTCGGAACGTTCATACCAGAGCCCTTAACGATGATCATAATAAAATTCAACATTCAAAATAAACTAAATCCTATTTATTTATTTATTAAAATCACACCTACCAATTTATTATTTATCTTGTTTAGTTGTATCACATACACTAGATATGTTTTGAAGTAGACAAATAAAGTCAATAGTTCATAATAAAGAAGCTCCCTTATAAATAGGTAAGTTATTTATCTTCCACGTTGTAGCCAGATTGTAGCCAGTCGAACGGCTCAATATATGTGTTAGAATTCAGTGTCATTAGGAGCATACCTATTTAGACGCATATGATGTGAGGAAGGAAAATAAGACACTTGCCGGTACAACATTAATCCTTATATTTCTATTTTATATTTGTGCTCAATTTACACTTTACAATATACTAAAACCATTTCACAATTGGATTTATAATTTCGTGAATACTTTTATGGCGCTAAAACAATAAAGACAATGAAAGAATTATTCAATTATTTTGGTTATAGCTCAGATCAATTTTACCTACTTTCGACTCATTCTTCCTTCTTTTCATCATATATTCCACAAGACTAAGGCCTGGAGCATATTGAAATCATGACATATTACGATTCTAGAAATGTCTTGTTTGCTACAATCTGTAATCAAGTGTGACGACTAAAACCAGAGCCTTTCTAGCACGTAGTGAATCAAGAGTGTTGCCGATTCCAGAATATCGAGGAACTATAAATTTTTATCCAAGACAACAGAATTGTGAATAACTATTCAATTATAATACTTAAGTGTGACCGAAATGGGATTATTAATCCAAAAATGAAGTATTTTTTATACATTCTAATACAAGAGTATACTTATACGCAGTCAGAGTGCATGTGTCAATACGCTACTGCTTCCTTCTTAAGATTACAAAGTTCATCGATGAGATAAATCCAAGCTTAGCTTAGAATAAATATTCTTAATCCAAAATATTACAATTTAACTAATCTGAATTAGATTGAAAATGTAAATCTTAAAGATTGAAATTCAAGTCCACCAGATTGTAATCCTAATCAGGATAAGGTTTGGATTAGTGTCGATTTTATCCAAATCATAATCAATGCCTAAGATTATATCATGATCAAATTTCAATCGTATGGATTAATTTCAATCTATAAGACTTAAAAAGTCTAATCTAATTAAGAATTACATTCAAAATGTACTAGGGTGTGATGATGGCATTCAATCAGAATAGATACCCGCACTTGCCAAAGATCATTGTGCATGTAGAAATATTGTGGTCGCCTGCTCCGCAGCCGGAGGATATTGATGATGATGATGATAAATTATGACCAGTTAAATTTTAATCTATTAGTTTGCGATTTTTAATCTAAGCTTGGATTTGTTCCTCATTACAATCTTATCAGGAATTTAGAGAGAAATGATGACCTCAGTTGGTAAGAGCGGTCGTCCAGAGTTCCAACGGCCCCTGGTTCAAATCCTGTTCAAGGATAACTGTTGTTGTCTTTGTCAACTTAAGGAGAATCATTAATAATGATGCCATAAATTACAGAGCTCTCTTTATGGTAAATTATTATCACAAGAGCTAATATTTGGAATTTATTTGACCAACTTTGGCCGAGTGGTGTCTTTCCTAAACTATACTTGATTTGAAATTCGTTTTGTCAAGATAGACCTATATTATTTATGAGCATCGCGTGCATGCAGTCCTAGGAGGTACCGTTGATTATTGTAATTATAGCTGAGTTATATACTAGCAGCTAAATACATCGATCTAATGTTTTAAAGATTACATAATCTTAATTTACTTACTTTTAACGCTCTATTAATTTGAAACTGTCTTAATGCGCTGTATGCTGGCCATAGCCTTAAACCTTTTTAGATATTTTCTCAATAATATCAAGATCTATCTCAAGAACCACTGAACCAATATTGGGCTTGTTTGTACTCATTGTAATGTACTTTTCATGCTGATTCTAAATATGGTCATGCATTTGTGCAATTATGCAATTATTGAATTTTTAAAGAACATTTGGAACATGTCGTCTGCAGTCGACACTCGTATGGAGAGGGTTAACTCAGTTCGTATTATTTTTCTTTCAGAATAGTATGTTTGTAAAGAAAACTATCATGTGCATAATTTCAGTATTGAATGCGTCGAGAATCTGAAATTGTGTTATTTATAGATCACGTGATTTCAGTCAAGTTTATGTTGACCTATATTATGAGAGCTATTATTATGTTCGGTTTACACTTAGTTGGTTGAGCGACTAGCGACTGATTTGTGACTAATGAGCGCTTTATGTTGTTTTATTTAGAAACTGATCGATCGTTGCTTTTGTTTGTGAAATAAATATTTTGATTACATGGAACATCTTCTATTATATGAAGATAAAAGTGTTTCTTTTCACAATAATGTTGTTATTTTTGTAGAAAATTGGAGAATCGAGTAATTTGTCAAATTCCGCAACCCATTTTTAGCGTCCCATTTTAGATTGAGTTTGTATTGTTTTAGCGCTTAATGTAAAACTAATCGGTGACCCAGTTTGCGAAAAAGTTGTTGGAATCTTTTCCAAAATCACTCCTTATTCATGTTATTATAAAGGTTTTAAGAAATCCATAAAGGGCTACTCTACACGGGAGACTGTTACAAAACTGTTAAATGTTAATATCATTGTTGTGTTATGCTCAAGATACCCCCATAAAAGGAGAAGAAATCATAGACAAGAAAAACAATGATTATGGTACGACCTAACGTTTGTCAATTATAATTAAGTAAATTGTCATCCTGTTAACATTATATTGTCTTAAAGAGACAATGTAAACACAGAATTGAGCTACATGTTAAAACATTGTTTGTAATCAGTCTGTACTTAGCTTAAAAAATGATCAAATAATTGTACTTATGTATTTTGACTATATTATCCTTTTGTTTTGTTATTTGTTCGTTTTTAAAAGAAAGAATTATTATTATTTTGTACGTTTCTTGTCGATGTCACATATTTAGTATATAATACCCCTAACAGTATGTCGGGTTTTGTTTTCATTTATTTGATTTAGAACGTACTTAATTTGTTGCAAAATGGAATGTGAATGTGTTCGACGTGTTATACCTTTATAGGCCAATTCAGTTTGCTCGCTCCAAGCAATATTATGTATAGTCTGCCATGCATCCGTTTATTGCATGTTTTCACACATTATTTCCGCTCTTGAACAGAATGAGGCTAGAATGTTATCTTATCACTTTCAGCATTACATAAACATCTCAAAAAAGTAACTAACCCTCCTGAAATAATGGCCATTATTCAAAAAGCGGCTATTTTATTACAAATCTGTAAAATGCGTTGGAAGCAGAATTTATTTCTGCGCATTTGACAACTCATTTGATACGATAGCCCAGAAAACAATAAAACACCGGTCAATTTAATGTACTGACGTCCAGATTTGAAAGTTGCCCTTACATACAAATTTTTACAATACAAAAACACTCAGATATCATTACACAGATTGACGTGACTGTGACGTCAATATTTAGTCAATTGCTACAAATGAGGTGTCAGAATGTGCAGAAATAAAATCTACTTCCAACGCATTTTACAGATTTGTAATACAGTCATCCGTTTTTCAATAATGGTCATTATTTAAGGGGGGGGTTAGTTACTTTTTTGAGATGTTTAGTTTGCTTGTTCTTGTTTTGCGTGGATTGTTTATGCATGTCTGTTTTTCTGTATGTCTGTCTTATATGTGTCTGCCTTTCTGTCTCGCACGCCCTCTTTTGTCTCTCTTTCATTGATCACACCAAATCAAGTTCCTATTCTTTTATGTGTCAAACGTTGTTAAAAATTGTTAAACCGTCATCATGCATTCAAAACACCATTTTGCTTTATGATTTAATTTTTATAATCTATTCTACCTTAGATTCTATAAATGTTGGTACTTGACCATACCAATCTCTACAGTACAGTACCAATATGTTGTGACGTCGTTTGGTGAATTTAACCCCAAAACGTTTCTAAAATTGTAATAATTTTTCATCTTTTATGCTCAGACAGTGAGCAAAACATCCACAGATCACAACTATCACAAAAAAGGGCTCATTAGCCCTCATTCCAAACATTTTTTTCCTTAAAAGCCACCACAATCTTAAAAATTATTGTTCGAACACTTTTAAGGCATTATTGGAAATTGTCTACCTGCTATCCCCGTACAATGTTGGTATGCCCAATATGCTCATCTTCACCATATCTTCTCCCAACATTGTTTGGTGGGGAAAGGGAGGACATGCTTAAGATGAACATTGAGACAACACTTTTATAATCTTAGTTTCCAGTGAGTCATATAGCGTGCGCACTATACTATGGAGAAACATGGGGATTACAATGGGTGTTCGAACACATTTTTTCCTGGATTGCAGGTATGGTCAGCGAATGGAAACATTGGTTGTTATTTCTCAGTCAGATAGGCGAGACCAGATTTAGTGGTGTGATCTCTTCTCGCTCTCTCTTTCTTCCACTCCCATCTCTCGTTCCATCCTGCTTCTCTGTTTGTCCCGTCCCTCCCTTTCTTTTCTTGAACAGAATGCTACATTACCACTATAATCATTTTCATACTTAGTCCTTCCCCAGAACCACATAAACAAGAACTGCTGTACTACGGATACAATATTGAATCCGTAGGAATGTCTGTCATATAATCCGTGTGATGCTAAGTATAATTAATCGTCAAAATTATCCTAAACTGACATACCCCTTCAGCGGCACAACTCATTCATTGTAATAAAACACCTCTGTTTGGTTTGTAGCAGGTGCTTCGAGAAGGAAACATGACAATGGTATAATAGAGGCAACTAAATTATACATGTTAAACAGGAACTAACAGAAGAATGAAACTTCACAAGATTTAGACATTTGAATTTTATTATTAATATAATTGTATTTTTCAAATATTTATTTTGCAATGATATGCTTAAAATCAAAGAAACAAAATAAGTAAAAGTAAACGCGAAAAGGAGAAAAGGGAGGTTTTTCAATGCTATGTAAGGTATCTCGCAACGAAAACGTAACAATGGAACGATTCCATCACGACAAAAAAGACGCTTTTAGGGGTTTCAAGGCAAACTGTTTTCACCCCTCAGTCTCGATGAGGGTGTACACGTATTAATTGTTCATTCATAGAAGGAATATAATATATACATTACAAGTACCACTTTATAGAGACACCGATTTATATAAAAGCTCTTCAGAATTTGATAAGTAATTGAAGGATTTTCGTGAAAATCAGTTAGTACGTCTATAAGAAATGTGTAAAAGTAGGAAATTGCATTAATTTTCAGGTGGCCTTGTGCGGTTACACCATTCACTGCGGTCAAAAGTTAGTGTGCCATGAAACGTGATGAGTTGGTCGCAGTGACACGGATATCGTTAACTTTGATAGTGGAAACCGTTTAAGTGGCAGAGGTAATTATGTAGTTCATTATTCCAGATGTGGTGGTGGACCTTTAAAGAACCTATAGCGCGTCTCAGCTGTCAGTGAAATCGACACACTTCTTCCGGACCGACTTTTGTCCCCTCTCCAGAATGGCTAGCTGCTTCACGGGGGCCATTGGCGCCGCACATTGCAATTGAAATATTGATGTTTTTTGGAGGCTCTTGTTTTCAATTCGCGTTTTTTTTGTTCCCCAGGAACTGTTGGTTCACTTACACCCTACCCTCCTGAACAGTACCTTAAAATATTTCTAGCATTTGAAAAGTTAGGAATCATAACACCCAAGATCAGTGAAGAGTCTATCTAAAATATTACTCAGTTTCTTGCACAGAGATGTATATGAATAGCTATTTGAAAAAGTGTACTGTGTGTGTGCAGTGTTAGTTGTGAAGAGTTGCTGACCTTGCATCCAAGAAATGAAACTATTGGAGCCAGTGATTGGCTCAGTTTTCTAACTAGTTTTAAACTGCTGGTTTCTTTGAAATGTTGTTGAATAAATGTATTAATGTATTGAAAAACACTACATGAGTACACAATGAATCATTTCTGCTTGTGTGAAACGATTAACATGGGTATAATTTGGCTGATTTATCGAACTACTTCAGGTGTTGAAACATAATACTGCAAGGGTAAACCGTCTTTGCCGGCGATGCACTGGGCGTAATAATTGTAACTTACTAGTATAACAAACTTGTGTTAAATCTATCAGCAAGTGAACCTAGCCCAATTCATTGAACTTGATGACCTTACAGGCAAAACTTGCTGTATGCCTAGTGTGTCAAGTTATTTTGAAGTGAAGGTAGCAATATATTGAAAATACTCCAGTTAAAAAAACCCATAAAGCTCTCCAGTAGTTCTAGATAGGTACCAAGTGAAAATAATTTTGCTGTTTATTAATTTTAATGTATTACTTACAAAATACAATACTGACTGAAGATCTAATATCTTGTACAAAATAATGATATCATATTTATAACATAACTTGCATAAGGACAATGTGATAGTTGCAATTAAAATGTGAACATTTTGCACATGATTAGATATGGCTATTATAGATATTGCACTCATAGAGCATTTGTTGGGAAATTGTTGGGCTATTGTTGACATAGATAGCATACATTTAAATACATTTGCACACCTGAAAGGTGAGAATCTGTTCACCTGTCTTTTGTCAATTTAATAGGAGAGCAAGTTGAAAACTGGGCTCAGGAGTGCAAACTGTGTGTTATACCATGTGTGCATAGTTTTACATGAGCAAATGTAAAAAAGAAACCAACAATTTTTAACTACTTAGAAAACTGAGCCAATCACTGGTTCCAATAGTTTCATTTCTCGGAATAATAATCAGTGACTCTCCACAACTAATGCTGCACACACTAGCAGCAAATGAAACAAAATATTTCATGTGATTTTAAAAATGCTCATCATCATCAGTCGGCTGCGGAGCAGGCGACTACAAGCTTTATCCAATTATTGCGATCTATTAGAAATACTACTACCTGTATATATAATATATATAGTTAGGGGCTGTGCAATACTTATGAGCCTTGGGGGAGGGTAAAATTGGGGGGGCAAGAAATTCATGGGGCGCCTTTTTAATAAAACGCTCTAAAAAGGCTTAAGAAAACAGTACGGAAACGCTTAAATATGCAAATTTTCCTGCTCGCTGCGCTCGCAACATACATCTAGACCATTTAAGGTTTGCAATTTGGAATCCCCAAAATTTGGCATGTTCAAGGGGGGGGGCAAAGAATTTTTGGCGGGCCGAGAGAGAGTGGGGGGGGGCAAAGAATTTTGGCGGGCCGAGAGGGGGGGCAAGTGATTTTTGGCGAGCCGTTTGGAAATTTTACGGGGGGTCATAATTATTGCACAGCCCCTTAGTTAGCGCCTTCCACTGATGCTTTGCATCAAAGTGTTCTTGTATAGTACTGGATGGACTGGAGTAATGTATATTATATTACAAAATGATTGAAATTCACTGCCATGAGTCAAGAAAGAGAAGATTTATTTATTTTCAATACCAGTAGGCCATTAGCGGAACGTTGTCCTTTTTAAGGACTCTTCTTGTTTACAAGTGGTTTTGAATTCAATTTTTAAAAATATGTATAAAACCTGCGTCAGTGATGTACTACATGATACTACAATCCATAATATATGTCCAGAAGGGGGATGATTCCGTATTATATTTATCTTGCGGTTTTTGACCTACGTTGCTTCCATTCAAATCCATTCAGGTTTTCTATGGCCAATGACCAATGACTACGTGGTCTGTCTGCATATCATGCATATGGCGCTTTTAAATTCATATTAATCCGGACCTATCTTCGTTGTCCACATTGAGAGACGCTCCAAATCTGATCAGCACACTTGAATAATGTTTGGTGGTATATGTGTGGGAAACCCCGGTACAGCCCCGGTACTACCCCGGTTCAGCCCCGCTACCGAAAGTTACAACCTCACCTCACCCTTTTTGCAAGAGTGTTGGATGTTACTTTTTGTGGTTTGCCTTAAAACTCCAACTCCGCCACACCCCGGAATGTTTAAACTTACCAATTTGCTCATTGGTGTGATATCACAAATTGTTACAAATTTAGCCTTGGCTTTCATACCCTGCTGGGCTCTAATATTGGAACTCCATTAGTTACAAGTCTGTACTATGGGATTCAGCGGCCGCAGCCCTACTGGGCTTGCGGCCCGTGATAGGGTGCGGGTACCGTGCTATTCCCACAAATATACCACTATAACAGTATCAATACATAAAGGCGCCGCGTACATACCAACGAATTTAATCTCATATAGTGTCGTATGTTGTTACTCTTAGCTCGGTATAGGTATAGCCCAGTTTGATTCGAAATAAATAGCTTCGTGTTCCCAACTTATCCCCTCCTATGCGCGCGTAAAATAAGACGTAAAAAGACGACAGATATTAACAAACTTTGAAAAAAAAAGTTTGTTTCAAAGAGTTATCAGAAAATGCACCCAAATGAGTACATAATAGCAGTGGTACAATGGTTCTTTTGAAAGACATCCCGTTATTTAAGGATTTAGTCATAAGATCTAATAAGAAAATGCAAGCCATTAATATCATAACATAGCTTGTACACACAGGGTTATGCATTAAAATTGTTGCTCGTAATCTGGCCCCTAAACTGATCTCCTTTCTCCGCCTTGTATGTAATAGACAGGCACCTCAATATGTATTGTATACAGTCAACCAACACCTGAACACCTGCTAAGATTTCTATGTTATTATCTGACCAAAGATGAAAACAGCCTACAGGGTGATTGCATTACGCATTCATTTTTTGAAGTAAGGAAAGACAGGAAAGGAAAATTGAAAGAAGAGAAATCTAGGAAGAAAAAGAAGAAATAGATGATAATGATGAAGAAGCCGAATTTTGTCGCACATTATTTCTCCTCTTGAGTAGAATGTTACCACTTTTGCCATTAGCCAATATCATGTGCTGAGGGTGTTCTTGTATTTTGTATTTTTAATAGCCAATATCATGTGCTGAGGGTGTTCGTGTATTTTTGTATTTTTAATAGCCAATATCATGTGCTGAGGGTGTTCGTGTATTTTTGTATTTTTGATAGTGAGGATTTTGAGGTATCTCTCTCGCACTGGCTTTTGCACCTCCCCTCACTAGTGGAAATTTAAAATGAGAATTCTTTCAAAGCGATGAGAAATGGACAAAAGTATGGGCATTGAAAATTTTCTCATTTCTATGAAACTTTTTCATCCAAATGAATGAGACATACTAATTATTAACGTGTTACAAACAACCTGTCACAAGTTTTAAATGTTCTCATTTAAACAATATGACAGGCTCTTGGATGAGAAAGTTTCATAGAAATGAGAACATTTTCAATTCTCACACTTTGGACCAATTCTCATCGCTTTGAAAGAATTCCCATTATAAAATTTCTATTAGTGCCTGTTGACTTTAAAATGAATGTCTCTTTCCCGTTTTTGCATTAATCTTCATTCAGATTTATAATTATTTGACATACAATATTTTGTCTTGCTTAACCTTCTGAAAACTCGTTCTCAATTTTCGCTGGTTACGTTTACTCTTATTTTTATCTATTAACATCCGTTCATATACTATTTTTGTGGTAGAAAGAAGATATGCAAATTTTGGTCTTCCTGAATAATACATATCTCCTACCTAAAGACATGTGATATGCCTCCAAGCAATTACGAACTACTGGAGAAATGAAAGTTGAGAAAATCAACGACACCTTGAAGCTGATATGCCGCAATGCACTCGGCACAGTTCAGACTACAAACACCTCAATGGTATAGCCAATACAACACTGGGTACCACTTATGAAACTCATTTCAGATACTTCATTCAAGGATATACTTATTCTCATGAACTTTGGCTGTGACGATTGAATCATAGCCCGCAGTGACAAGCCCAATGTATTGGCGGGAAACTGAATGCCCACAATCGCTATTTGAGAATGTAAGATAATTCAAAACCAAATTATTTCATCTCAGAAATTAATTAATGTTGCTTACATTCATGCTTCTATTTCCAACTTTGGAGTAATAATGTGAACAATATATATGCTCGATGAAATATGATGAATCGTTAATAGGTCCCCTCGAGTAAGAGAAAACTTTAAATAGCTACCTACACACAGGAATATAATATAAATGTCAATGATGGGATATGCAGGTCTCTTGTTTTCGATGAAAATCTTGTGTTTCCGATCAATCAAGTCAGTAGTTAACAAAGTTGTGGTATCTGCCCTTCGTCTCAAATAAGTCGAAAAGAAATAAGCATAAACTAAATTAATAATTTGATGTCTTATATTTGACAGACAGCAAGTTTGTGAGTTTTAATATTGTTAATTCCTTTAGCCATATAAACAAAGCAGCGAGACTAGGCAAGGAATATGTGGGTTGAAAGCGTTATAGGATCCAGAACTCAAAACTTCGTACTTTTCATCATTAATAATAAGATAATAATGAAGAAAAAAATATATAGCAATATGCTGATATGGGAACGCTAGTGCCGCACATTTCAAGACATTGGGTTGAGTTGCAAAAGAAATTAAGGAGCCCCTGGGCTTCACAAGACCTTATTTATGGTTAGAGGGGTTAAGCTTAACAAAGTCGTAATTTAACCTATTTTCTACGAGTACATCTATCGATTTATGTCCTTAGCTTCTAACGCCATACTCATCCGACTAGTCCCTACTAGTCTCTGAATGTCCAAGTTTCAAATCACAACGTTTGATCGATCTGATGATATCAATACTTGAATTAGGCATTTCAGTGCGTGAGTCCCAATTTCTGTTTAAATGAAAAGAAAGGAAATTCTAGGAATCGTTCCGAGACGACAAATTGATGATCAGGCTATGACGTGATCGGCCTGTGTCTGTGGAACTCCCTTGTCCATGTCTATTCGTGAAGTGAAGCATATCTTGCGCACTGACGTAACTACCAGTACCAGAGTAAAAGTACTATAACTGGTAAACTTCTATAATGTGGATGTGGTGGGGTGTGTGACTGTATGTGAGCCTTAGTACTGAAATCTTTAGTTCACCAAGTTCATGTTAAAGAGTTTGAATCTACAGATATTTCCAAATTTTTAGGTTTAGTAAATGTGTATTACTTTTTTTTTTACTCAACGATATTTAATTTCTTTTAGAAGTGAAAAGGGCTGTCCTGAAATCACGAGTTACTGAAGCAAATTATGTCTGTGTGTTGTGTATACATAATGTTTTCTGACTGGTCAAGTAGTGCCGTGTCTTTGAAATAAATAGCGTCCAAGTTCGTGCAGTTTTAAGTCGCGTCACACGTGTTTGATCGATTCTGAGATATCATGACATGGACTATGGCTTTCTGTGCTGATTTTATATTAGGGGATATGTGTATGCGTGTGTGAGGGGTTTGGGGTGTGAGTTTGGGTTTGGGTTGCAGTTGGGGTGTGGGGTGAGTCTGCGAGTATTATGTGTTTGGAAGTGTGATTGTGTGGTTGCTTGTTTTTATATTGTATGTATGAGTTTATGTTGTGCGAAGCAAGTACGTTGTTTATGTTAACTTTCCCCTTTCTGTTTTTCACTTATTTTTTGCGCATGATAATTTAAACCAGTAAGCAAGGACGTTGTTAATGTTACTTTTCCCGTTTGTGCGTCCACTTACATTATGATCTTAATTACTTAAAAGGTTTCGTTTACATCGAGCACACTGCCTTTTCCGGGAGGTGTGTTAATGTTCTCTCATTAACCACGTTAACGCTATCACTCCAACCATCCTGGCCTTTCTGTCTTTTTGTCTCCCTGTCTGATATGCTGTCATGTTGTCTTCTCTGTCTGTCTCGTATTTGTCTCTCTTTCTCACTCAGTACGCGTCCACATAATTACCATAGCAATAAAGGTAAACTTTATGTATTGTTTACATTACACACCATTCAAAGCAATAAATGCATTTGGGCAGACGTGTCCTTAACATGTAAATCACTACACGTGTATAGGTAGGCCGAAATATTGCTCTGTCTCTACAACTAGTCTCAGATATCATTTCGCCGACAAGATTCATGCATTGCTGATTGCCTTCGTGTTGTCGTTCTTTAAACGCCGTCCCATCATGCATTACGAGTTCTGACAAGCCAATGCAACCCATCCAGTAATACAGTTCCATGTCTGTAGGACAGTTCAGTGGCAAGGAGTTTTGTTTTGGGGCGAGGAAGTTATAGTTGAGGTGCTCAATTCCCAAGACGCATCCGGAAATAACATAGTTTTTGTTCATTTCACTGATAAGAAAATACAAGCCTTGTCTACTCTGTACCAAGTGAATACAGTGCACACGTAAAAGTAATGAAAATGATATATAATATCTAGAAGTGCGTGGTTGTCAAACGCCTTTTCTGAGTACCAAGCCACTGCGGGTATGCGGGGGACTATAAAGGAAGTATATTAGTAATGGGTTCACCTTTCAAAATGATGTTTATAACACGAAGGGTACAAGCGCTGTCCTTAATATAATGTATACAAGAGTTTAAAAAAGCCGCCATATAAAAGCAAGTATAAAGACGACTGAATGCTTTAACGTGTCTATTGAATCGTTGCTGCAATGCTTTTTGAGAGTGCAATATCCAACCAAATAATACAGCCACGGAACCCATTCAATTTGAAGTGGCGATACATAGCAATGCATTTCGGTATAGCATTCATTCTCCATCTATTCAACTTGTCTGGTCAAGTGTTGTTTTTTCCTTGGTATTACTTGTCATGCTTTGATATCAAAACCAAAATGGTTCCACCTCCTTCCGTTCTCTGCCTTAAGACAAAAGAGATTGAAGATTTATGCCGTAGAACACTGATAGCTACTCCACTTGAGTATTGGCGAGCCTGGCTGGGAATAAGTGCAACCGTTTAGTGCTTTGCATATGTTACGTGCGGACATATTGCAAACTTATAAGCACTGATAAAAATTCAATGAGATTGAAATTCTTACGAATGTGATTTGAATTTTACGGAAGATGGATAGGGGAAACTTCACACACACAGGCCAGCCAAGGTTTACGCATAATTGCCGAACCCTGTCTCAATAAAATAACTCATAATAATGTCCAAATGAATGTGAAAGAGGAGAAATTACTTAAAAAGCATAGAAAAAATGAGATATTCCTTTTGAATCTGTCACACCCTTGTGGACGATTTAAGAAAAGTCTTCCACAGGGAGTATGTGTTTCAAATGAAGTTTTAATTATTTCGAAATCATCACTCCCTCTCTATCATGGCTGTACCTATTTCTTCCACAACTGGAGTGAGTATTTCAAATTGAAGTTACCCAATCTATAAAATTGAAGTTGCCCAATCTATTTTATTTGAAACTCATAATCCCTCTGTGGATGACTTTAGTTAAATCTTACACAGGGGTGTGTGGATGTTAAATGGAATCACCCAATATAACACCATGTATACATTTGGCTTTACTAAGTAACTACGGTGTGTTATCAATCACTCTAAATTTGGAAGAATCCAATAAGTATCATAGGGTAACCAAGACCAACAAATTTCATCGTTCAGATCATTTTGGAAAAAGGTTGGTACACATTCTTAATCTTCTTTTTAGTTTATTCATATACTTCTAAGAATGATCTGAAATATATTGAAGAGTCTGAAATGACCCACACACCCTCTTCCAGTTAGCAACACCAGACCCACACATACCCGCGGGCACAACCCACCCACACCACATTATGTAAATTTAAGATAGTGTAGATAATAAAGCCCAAGAAACATTGAGCAAATCTAGAATAGAAATCAAAATATTTGTTCTTGTTCAAATCCATTAACTCAAAACTACTATTTTTAAATGTAAATGTAACAACGTACCGCTAGGCTACCATAAGCCATTAATACTTGAGTACACTTTCCACCAAAGGGAAGCGGGATTGTTTCATTAATTAGAGAATAAATGAGAGGAATTTTAAGTTTGCCTATCCATTATCTCGTCATAGTAATGGATGTGCAGGCCATTGAGATGAGGATGAATGAACAACGAATATCATGAGAGCAAAGATGGTAAACATAAGTACATAACTATACAATCTTGCCATCAGCCATTACCAAGAATTATCCAGGCCTCCTTCGTGGATTCTTAAAGTGACAATGTTTATACGTGTGTGTTTTAATAAAAATGTGTCTTAGGATTCACGACAGTGGTAACAGCAGCATGTGGAGGATGGGTGCGGATGTGGCCGTGTGTGTGTGGGTGGGGGATGGTGGTGGGGGCTGGTGGTGGGGTGTTTCCATATCAAGACGTCATGCAGTTCTGAAGATGATTGTTTTGTCCCAACCATTCCGGTGCACCCAAAGAGGGCTAATTTGGAAAACAATGTTTTGACACTGAATAATAATTAAGTTATCTATTATGAAGATGTAATAGTAAATAAATACTAATAAAATTATTTAAATTTGAGCACAAAAATCCAAGAGGTTAGGTTACTTACAGTTTACAGTAATTTGGCAAAATTACATTAATTGAATGCAATTGTTTCATAATGCTATTGTGGAAAAAACCCAAATCCGCATACCCGATGTTCACCTAAAAGAATAAGAAATCCCATGTTTCTATACCGAAGGTAAAAAGTGAGACATAGCACGCCTGTGTATCCATAAGGGAAGTTTTATTATGCGATATTCTACTTCAACCAAACTAGCACATTGCGGGTACGAGAATGGTGTCCCCTGACCCCATTGGGAGATTTTACATCATGGACCCCATCGTTTTACTTCCAAGCCCCCGGGATCGAGTGCCTTGTTTGAAGGAATCAACATTGAACATTTCAATAATTCCACATTCTTTCCTAATGTCGGCTATTTAATGTGATTTCAGGTTTCAGAAAACGTGATTTTGTGTCTCCAGAAAGATTTTTGCGAGTCGGGTATATTTGTTTTTATGTAGTCAATCTGCTACCAAATATCCAACAGAATCGAAGGAGATTTTGGAGTAAGGCAAAGTACATAGGAATATATCCGTCTGTCGACTTGCAGAAGTTTGGTTCATGAAACAACACATCTGTCATTGTTAGTGGAAATAGAAAGGATGAATGCATGTTTCCTGAAGAAAGTGAGTTAATGATGAGAGTAGCACCGTTTTGGAAATTGTCATCTGTGCAAGGATTTGGACGCAAAAGATTACGCAGGTCCAGAGTGGTCTGCTGGGGCAGGTTTGAATCAGGATATACATCAGTCGTCCAAAACATTGAGTGCAACAGAACTTTATAATTAACAATATTAAGAGACTGCATTTATGTTTATGCAAGAACATTGTTCAATCATGCTGTACTTTTATTAAAGATTCAAATGTTGTTAAAGATTCAAATGTTGTTAACAATCAGTGTGTTTTGTTTTGTATTCTGAAGTTTGTGAATGTGGGCAAAAGGTGTTTTTACCCTTGAGTTGTTGCGACCCGTAACATCACACATTAATCTACTACATTTTTGGGAACAATTTATCGCTATAGAATGATAATAAATGAAATTCTCAATATTTTATGATGTAGGTGTATTCATTTAGAGCCAAAAAATGTCATCGAGAAGGTACGAAGAGCACGCACAGTTACTGCATTATCCATAAGTCTCATTGAAATGCAAGGTACTAACAAAATAATTGGTTAGCGTCGTCGTACTGACAGTATACCTTTCTGGTTATCATGTTTGCAGTTACCATTCACATAATGTATTGACAAAACGTGTATTGGTATTGACATTCTTTTCTATAGAATACATGTAATGGGGTCCAGAATGTGCTTCCTTCTAGTGAGGTCAGGGTTCAACGTTCCCCTAAGCTGTTAGTGTAGAGAATATAAAATCACTTCGACTTAAAGCGTCAATGCTCCCGTGATACGTGGCTGCTTAAAACTGCATATTCTCCTACGGCGAGGAAACGCATCAGTACAATAACAGAAGGAGGTATTATGTCAGTAAAATATAACGAGATGCATTCTTTTTTATTTATATAAAACTGGCAAATATTTGAATGCAAGGCAGCTATGTTGTTTGAATTTCCCACTATCTCAAAATTTACTTACCTTTATCCTTCTATTCTCTATTGATATCGGGAACAAAATAAAAGAAAAACGTGAGAATCAAAGCAAGGAAGGTATCTTTTGTCTACTAACGTGCTTCGTATGGACCACGCGATTTTGAAATATCTCAGACATAAATCCTATACGATAAAATGGGTACTTTTAAATTATATATTTATGTCACTCAGTCGTGCCTTTGAATGATCACCATTTGCGAAAACTATCGAGAATTTGCGAGAAGAACCTGAAGATCCACTGAACCAATACTAAGCATGTTTTACTCATTTGAGTACATGTTAGTACTGACTGCAAAATATTGCTTTGAGAATTCAATTTCTGAATTGTTCTTGAAATATTTATATTTCTGTATACTTTTAACTTCGATTGGGAGAGAGAGAGAGTTAACAGCAGTATGTAGACACTTAATATAATAGAGTTTCGTCTATTTGTGGTGATGTGTGGAATAGAAGATACTATGCTATGTTATATAGCGTGATACATTATTGATAAGTTTAAAATGAGAATGAACAGCTTAAATGTTTGGTATTAAGAGAGCTCCAAGTTTAGCTTGGGTAGAACGTGACGTTATGAATAGAACATGTCTTCTGCATATTTATAAACACTCGAATATTTTCCAAAGAAAAAGAAAACGCACGGAGGATGGTATGTATTTTTACTTGACATTCAAGAGTGACTTTGGTTTTGATAAAAACATGCGGTGACAGTCAGACAGAGGGATCCACTCTTCCTTCCACAAGGTGTTACTAACAATAATTTGTTTCTGTCCCTTTTTAAACAACGTTCTGTAGATATGGATCTTCAGCGTTTTTCAAGCTCTGTGGGTTCCAATTCCAAATTAAATTATTACTCCGTTTTCAAACAAGAGATTACTTGTGAAAAATACTTGTACGTTATTGAAAATTTTATTTTGAGAATCCTTCTGTCAAAATTAAGACTTGGCATGTTGAATTTAGAAATTGAGGTGGGTAGGTACGGAGGTGTACCTCGAGAAGAAAGATTTTGCAAAGTTTGCAACTCGGGTTTAGTTGAAGATGAGTTTCATTTTGTACTTGTATGTAATTTCTTGGTTATGGAGCGACAACGCTTCATTCCCCAATATTTTGTCAAAATCCTACCACTTTTAAATATTGTATACTAATGCAAACTACAAATAAGTATATTTTAAATAATTTGGGAAAATTTTTGTTACTCGCATGTAAGAAAAGAGATAAATGTTTAAGCGAATTATAATAAATTATTTCTTGTTATTATCAATGTATTTTGGGGCCGGTGGCCTATATATACTGTAAATAAAATCCTCTTTGAGGAATGAATTTTATTTGAAGATGTTAATGTTAAAGTAAATTTTTGTTGCATAAAAAACCCTCACCGATTTACGTCCGACCACGTCACATGTGAAACAACCACACAACCGAACACTCATCCGCAACCAACCAAGTTAATTGGCCAACAACCAACTGCCCATCAACCATCCACATAATCACTTGATCAACAAACAACTTGACCCAAACAACCAACCATTGAACCAACAACCCAAATTAACTTACCAATGACCAACTGCCCATCAACCAGCCAACTAATCAATTAACCAACAAAATCCCGAGCAACCAACCAGTCAACCAACAAACCAAATTAACTGATCACCGTCCAACTACCCACCAACCAGCCACCTAATACATTACCCAACAAATAACCGAACAACCAACCAGTCAACCAACAACCCAAATTAACTGACCACCGTCCAACTGCACATCACCACCTAATCAACTAACCAACAAACAACATGAACAACCAACCAGTCAACCAAAGCCCCAAATTAATTGTCTACCAACCAACTGCCCACCAACCAGCCACCTAATCAACTGACCAACTGATCAACCAACAAAAAACAACCAGAATGCCCAAATGAGCCAGTCAAAACAATCCGTATAAGAATTTTTTGCTCAACTAAAGTTTAAAATTCTTAAGCCGGGCCGGAGATGAGCATTATCGGACCTAGCGGCGTTTGCACTCAAATATTGAAACAAATAAGCTGACACACAAGTGGAATGGTATGGGTTCTACAAAGGAGATCCCAGGGCTTGATATAAGGAATGTCATTTCCGCAACATGTGCATGATTTTTATTGTTTTGATTATATTACTGGCCTTAACTCGAGAACTTACGGAATTATGCAGAGGCGTAGCAAGAGCCTCTTGGGCCCATGGACAATTAGCAGTACGGGGCCCTTTATAACATATCACTTATCAGCACTATCCCTATCCACTTCATTTGTTATTTTGATCGGACCCCTGAACCCTCGGGGCTCATCAACTTCGTCCTCCTTGTCTACCCGCGTGGTACGCCCCTGGATGAATGCGATTATCAGTTGCAAGTACATTGCAGTTTTTTTAGTTAAATGTCTTACCATTCCACTCCCTAACCTTTCAAATGTTGATTTACAAGCTTTAAAGTATAATGTCAGAAGAAATGAAAATAATACATAGTAATATAACATGAAAAAGAATGCTTAAAATCGATCTGCCAAACCAAAAATTAATGCTAATATGATTAACCAACTATTCCCTATATTTTGATACGGTATCGTTTTTCTGTCAAATTTGGTTAAAATAAGCACATTGCGTCAATATTCGGATTGATTTTCATCATTTTCCTCGCAGTTGCACACAATGTTATAATGCTATAAAGAATTCTATATAAGCTTTACTCGTGTTTGTTAAATCTTAATTCATCGACTCAAATCCCGCCAGTCTTCACGTATTATGTTGATATGCATGCTCTCTTCTTTTACCACTTTATACGACGAGAGAGAAAATTGAAGAAATTCACGACGAGATGCCGCGATAAAATGAAAACCCGGGGGAACACTCACGAAATGGCTTCGGTATTATATATACAATAAAATCGTAATACCCTGGAATCAAATCAGGTAAACATCGATATATTGCTCTCAATCTTGTCGCGAAATCCACGGTTGATGCGTCCCAAAAGCCAATTAAGATTTCAGATGCAGTTTGTAATGTCATGCTTTGGTGATAGAGTTAACTGGAAGATATACACTGAATGGTTTACAGAGTTTTTCTTTCTCATTTCTCTTTTTGAAAGCGAAAGCACTTTAATAAATTCTTATGCAGATATGTGCAGGGAGAACAACTCCGTTGTTTGTTTGGTTGTTTAGTTTGTTTATTGGGGAGCCTATTGGGCAGTCAGTTGATTTAGTGCAGTGGTTAGTAGTCAGGCGGTTGATTGCCTTTTCTTTCTGTCGGTACTTTGTTTGTTTGTTTATTCATTTATTTGTTGTCTACTTTTTTATTTGGTTGGTCGGTTAAATGGCTGAATGGTCTGTTGTTGGTCGATCGGCTTACGGTTGTTCGGTCGCTTACTCACTCGGTTGATTGGTCGGGATTGGTCGGTCTGTTGGTTAGTTGGGTGGTTGGTCGTCATATTGTCGCTCGAGTTCATTTGTGGTTGGCCTAATCTGTTGACTGATTGGTTAGTTGGGTGGTTGGTCGTCATTCTGTCTCTCGATTTCATTGGCGGATGGCCTAATCTATTGACTGGTGGTTGTTGTTGGTTGGTTGGTAAAGTCACGTATGTGTCGATTGATCGGTTGCAGTTTTACATGTTTTCTTTTGAATAATACAACAAGAATTTACTTTACATAAACAGCTTCATATAAAATAGAAGTGCACCATCTTGTCTGAATGTCACCACATGTTTCATCCAACCAAAGTTATAATTGAATGCCAACTCTGATTAAAATTCGACCTTTCAAAATACATACCATCCTTCATATTTTTCCTTACTTTGACAATATTCGAATGTTTATAAATATTCAGAAGAAATGTTCTATTCATAACGTCACGTTCTACCCAAGCTAAACGTGAAACTCACTTAATGCCAAACATTTAAGCTGTTCATTCTCATTTTTACACTTATCAATAATGTATCATGCTATATAACATAGCATAGTATCTTCTAATTCCGTTATCTGTATTCCACACATCACCACAAATAGAAGAAGCTCTATTATATAAAGTGTCTACATACTACTGTTAACTCTCTCTCATCCCAAACGAAGTTACAGGTATTCATAAAAAATATTGCAACAACAAATGATCATAAATTTTCAAGACAATATTTGCAATCTGCGCTAAGATGTATTCAAACGAGTACAAACATGCCTAGTATTGGTTCAATGGAGCTTGAGGTAGCCTTATATTTTGTAATAATTCTCACAAATTTTTAAAGTCTTAAACATTGAAAGCCACAAGTGCATGTGCACAAAAGATTAACTACCGGTAAAAATATATTTTAACCCCTTGGACACTACTGGTCATCTAACAGCATTTCTGATTGGTTGATAGCTTGAAATGCTTATTTGAATTGCCAATATTATGACTAGGCTTTTTCTATTTATGGTCAAACTTGTATTTGCAGATGATCTTATTAATACCATCCTTGGTTCAAAATTGGACACAATACTCATTTTGGCCAATCGGCAGGTAGTTCTCATGGGGTCACCGGTCATTCTCTTAGATATCTCAAGATCACTTGACCAATACTAGGCATATCTGTACTCAAAAGAATGCTTTTTATACTCTGATTCTGTCTAAATTCTAGTCTTGACATGGGAAAACTTTACAATTAAAAAACAAACTATATGTTTATATTTTTACTCCCCATGTTCATATAGGTACATTTTGAGAATTGTAGGGAAATTTAACGAAATAACTGCCTTGCATGCAGATGTTTTGCAATTTTATAATAAATAAAGTATGTATCTCGTTATATCTTACAAACATTATAGCTCATTCTGTCATTGAACCGATGCGTTTCCTCGCCGAAGGAAAATACACAGTTTTTTTTATATTCTCTACACCAACAGCTTAGGGGGACACAGAGCCCTGACCTCACTAGAAGGATGCACATTCTGGACCCCATTACATGTATTCTATAGAAGAGAATGTCAAACCCAATACGCAATATGTCAGTACATGTGAATGCTAACTGTAAACATGAAGCTGAAACGTAAGCCTTTACAACAAAAATGAAAAAAAAAATGTTCTAGGGATCTATACAAAAGTTCGTCCATCTGCAATGGGAAACCATCACGACGGTAGAGTGGCTATACCAGGTGAAACACTTACACCCTATGGAAAACATAACGGTAATCTTCTACACAGTGAGTGACTTTATTTGATATAAAGTCTGCACAAAAAGTAACCCAGCTGTTATAAATACGCCTATAGATCCAGAACTAATAATTGTTTTCACAATATTTCAACATAGAGAGAATGATGATTTATTTACACGTTTTTTGATACCCCATTCGTCAAATGTCGTTCAATATTAACAACACAGTAGTGCTTTTACAGAAAAATACCCGAATTTAAAAGTCTTGTTTACAGCGATCAATGTTTATAATGGTTATAACGTTATCTTCGCGCTTACTTCAAATCAATGCAAATATTAACTGCAACTTTTAAATTGGGGTATTTTTCTTTCAAAACACTGCTGTATTGTCAATGTTGAACAAACTTGTGGACAAATGGGGTATCAAAATGCGCGTAAATAAATCATCCTTCTTTTTATGTTGAAATATTGTGAAAACAATTATTAGTTCTGAATCTATAGGCGTATTTATAACAGCTGAGTTACTTTTTGTGCACACTTAATATACTCCCTGTGTCAAGTCTTCTGTAGGCTGTTAGTGTAGTATGGATTTCCGTAAGCTGATAATTTAGTACAGGTTTCAATTGGAACAGCCCATTTTTATGGTGCTCTCTTCTCGACATTTGGTTTCACATAATTATTATGACGGTCTCGATTTAATTGGGCATTAGTGACATTATCCTTTGATTAAACATGCATATGGAAACCCGAAAAGGGCAACATGAAAACCAAAAAACAAAATAATCGAAACAAAAACAGCTTTCATCTTCATCAGATATATTTCGCACTTGAAAACGTACGCGCACTGAATACTGCGTTAAATGAATGAGCCGACTGAACACGTGATGAGACTTTCCTTGGTCCGCAAAGGAGATTTCGGTATTGATCTCATTCAAATTTTCAACTGAAATGTTAATGCATTAGGGGGTCGGAAGTGAAACGATAGGGGTCTGAGACGTCCAATGGTGTCAGGGGACATCGTTCCCGTAAGCTGTTAGCTTAGTTGGAATAGAATCCGCATGGACTGTGCATATAATACTTCCCCGATGAATACACAGTCGTGCCATCTTACTCTTTTCCTTAGGTATATAAACCTGAATTTTCTTTTCTTAAGGCAACGCTGCACATGCGAACTGTTTTGTTGTGCGTGTATGGCAGCTTCTTCATTCATGAGCATTTTCAAACTTTGTTCACAAAAATATCTATTACATTCACGTAATGTAAGACCACTAAACCGCCAAATATGTAAGTAAACTAAGGCACCAGAACCAAAGTTGTTCCATCTTTGGATCGACTGCCGATGCTGCTTCGATGCTTGTTATTTTATTGAACAAACACTAATTAATCAGAAAATTATTTTAAATTTATATTGGTCAATATAATTTATCAATGCAGGCAAGGACTCATAAGTTATCACAAAATTGTCAAAGCGTACGAACCCTTAGATATTGGATCCCTGATAACATTATTATACTCATTCAAACACCCCCCATCCCACCCCTACGCATCCAACCACCACACATCCACACCCACCCACGACTTTCATGAATTTGATAATGGGTATTCGGAACACGTATATTCTCGGTACACCGCCACCTTATTGTATCCACGAAGGAGGCCTGGATATTTCTTAGTAAGCACCGATGGCAATATTGCATAGTTATGTATTTCTTACCAGTCTAATGTTTACCTGCTTTACCATCTTTGCTCTCATGACATTCGTTGTTCATTCATCTCCATCTCAATGGACCTGTACATCCATTTCTATGACGAGATAATGGATGGGCAAATTCAAAATTCCTCTCATTTATTCTCTAATTAGCGAAACAATCCCCAGCGTTTCCCTTGAGTGGAAAGTGTACTTAACTGTTAATGGCGGATAGTAGCCTAACCGTACGTTGTTACATTTACATTTCAAAAAACAAAATAGATCTTGAGTTAATAGATTGGAACAAGAGCAAATTTTTTTTTTCTTGTGCACTTTTACTCAATGTTTCTTGGGTACGCTTGTTCAATTATATTGAATAAAATGAAAAGAAGATGAAAGGCAGGGTACATCGTTTCTTAATTTCAATAATGGGGTGTGTGGGGTTGTGGAGTGTATGAGTGGCTGGCAGAGTTATTGGGCTATTTCAGTTGAGAATCATACACCCGGCACGAAAGACATGACTTTAATCTCCCATACAGGGGGTGTATATTTCAAATGGAGTCACTTATTCAGGTATACCCATTACACAATCCCTGTAAAGGAGATTTAAAATAATGTTTTCCATAGGGTGTATGGATTTCGGGTGTGTGACTGTGGATTGCATTGTTGATTTTCTATATTTTCAGATCATTCTAAGTATAAGAAAGACCAACCTGTTTTTAAGACTAAGATCTAACTACAATAGATTTAAAATTCAAACGTCTTATAGTTAAATTGACTGGTCTCTGCCAACCTTTAATAATTTAATTGGATTGAAATTTAGAGCGATGTAATGCTATATATGGTGTTATATTTCCTACACTTTTTAAATATTCCCTTATTTCCATCAGACATGTGAATTTTTTTGCTGACATAAGGTTGGGCAATAGGCCTGTGTGAGTGAAGATATTCCGATGTAACTATAAAATGACATTTATACGAATCTCAACCTCATTGAATTGTCATTAGTGCTCATGAGTTTAGCAATATGTCCGCACGTAATATTATGTAAAGCACTAAACGGTTGCACTTACTCCCTGCCAGGCTCGCCAATACTCACTTGGAGTAGCTATCAGTGTCATACGGCATAAATCTTCAATCTCTTTTGTCTTAAGGCAGAGAACGGAAGGAGGTGGAACCATTTTGGTTTTGATATCAAAGCATGACAAGTAATACCAAGGAAAAAACAACACTTGACCAGACAAGTTTAATAGATGGAGAATGAATGCTATACCGAAATGCATTGCTACGTATCGCCACTTTTAATTGAAACCCATAGGAAAGGTTCCATGGCTAATGTATTATTCAGTAACGAAAATTACATTATAAAAAAATTAGATAAATTGAACATAAGATATACGATCGTAGGCAAGTAACCAGTCGTCTTTATATTTTCATGTCAGGTCGAATACTCTCTTCAGTGTTAAAGAAGACCCGTAGATGCAGGTTGCAAGCCCGGTTGCAAGCTACCACAGCTCTGCAAATAGTAAGTCTTGTGACTGTTTTAAATCTACTACTCCACTACTATATCTTCAAATTTATTGTACGAAAGTTTTGTTAAAACTCCGAGCTGGATTCCAATAATACGGACCCTTCGTGTTGTAACCCTGGTTTCGACAAGCGAACCTTTTACAAATAATATCTTTACAATGTTCCACATAATACCCTTAATGACTAATTACACTGAAAGGCATTTGACAACCACCGATTTTTGTTATATTTTTCATCACAGTTACATTGATGTACTGGACTCAATTGATACTGAGTAGGAAGGGTGTCAAATATAATTGTGTGTTCTTTCTTTTGCATGACATTAAATTGGTGTTCATTTCCGGATATGTGTTTGAACACCTCAACTTAAACCTCTTTGTTCCCAACAAAACCGCTTGCTACGCCACGGTCTACAAAGGCGAAACAAGGTTGCAATGACTTGTAAGTAGTAGTAATGCATGATGGGACGGCGTTTAAAGACCGACAACACAAAGACAGATCAGCATTGCAAGAACCTTGTCGGCGAAACGATATCTGAGACTAGGGGTAAAGACAGAGCAATATTACGACCTAGCTATACATGGGTAGAGATTTGCACGGTTAAGGACATCTGCCCAAATGCGCTTCTTGCTGTGAATGTAAACAATATAAAGATTACCTTCACCGCGTTCACTGCTGTAATTATATAGCTTTATGTAATGGCACATAGAGAGAAAGAGAAGCAAAATAGAGACAGATAAGACAGATAGGCAGGAAAGAACAGAGGGAGGGAAAGGTTCGAGTGAGACTGCCCCTTAAGAGGACACTATACGCCCAAAAAAATCATAAAAATTTTTGCAAACGAAACCATGTAGATAATTATTTGACCTTAAATGCACGTGACTGCAAAAACGATAATGTTATAAACATTAACAACATCCTTGCTTAACAGTCAAAATTATCACGCGCACCACTCTCATGCATGATAACAAGTACCCGATCCAAAATCATACTCCTAACTCACAAACACACCCCACCAACCCATCCCCAGGTCTAGAGAAAACGTCTAAGAGAGAGAGAAAATGACAATTCGTATCAATTTCAAAGCAGTATAGTGCAAAAACACCAAAGTTATCATTAACAACGTCCTTGCTTCCCATACCATTGACTCGTACAAACAAGCAACCACAGAAAATCATACTTCCATACACAACTTACTCGCAGGCTTAAAAAACACCCCATCACACCTCACACACACACACCCCACCCCTCATCCATGCTCACACACCCCATATCAAAGCAGCAGAATCACAGCATAGAAAAGCATAGTCCGTGTCAGCCATGATATCTCATAATCGATCAAAACGGTGTGACCTGACTTAAAACTACTGCACGAACTTGGACGCAATTTGGACGCTATTTCAACATGTTCAAAGACCCGGCACTACTTGAATAGTCAGA
The DNA here is from genome assembly GCF_039555335.1 of Amphiura filiformis. Classification (NCBI taxonomy): domain Eukaryota; kingdom Metazoa; phylum Echinodermata; class Ophiuroidea; order Amphilepidida; family Amphiuridae; genus Amphiura; species Amphiura filiformis. The sequence goes on along the minus strand of NC_092646.1, from coordinate 49,260,008 downwards.
TAAGATTCTGTGTAAGATTAAGTATACAAAACATACAAATTCATGTTCGGTTCAATAACCTGTGATTTTAGGATATAGTAGTCCTTATCAGATCTAAAGGAAATGACATAATGTAGAATAAAAGACTGTGTACAAAAAGATAGAATGGTTATAACTTTAAACTATATAGAATGAACACGGTTGTTTGATGTGATCATTTATTAATTTTTATAACAAAACATTATTACAATGTTTAATTCTAGACCTGAATAGCACCAACAACTATTTCACTAAGAAACTCTATATACGTAGTAATACTCTATATATGTAGTAATTTGCAACATAGATTTTCGTTTCTTTATCATTAAATTATTCATCTTTTTCTGCTTTTTTGTGGAAATTTTAATTCTATAAACTGTACATTAGTGTGCAAATTGAGGGCGCTATTTACATATATTTCGATTTAAATTAGCCAAATAATATGAGTTATAACTTACATTTCATGAAAACACGTTTTTTGAAAATTTTCTTGTCATTTGTTAGTCTGTTTGCCGATGTTCTAATACAATTCTACAAGTGTCTACCCATTGTAAAGATGCAAACACGATTTAAGATAAATAGCACCATCATTGTTCAACTTTTCTTTAAAATGACTCAGTATCAGAGCTATTATACAGCTATACAGTGCTCAATACCAATAAATGGTAGAACTATTTTAAATTTAAAAACACATTTTATTACATTTTACCTGAAGATCGCCATTTCGTGAAACACTGTGTAATGAAATGTAATAAAATAACGTGTTAAAAATTTAGATTGAAGTATCCGTAGATTCAAACTCTGTTACTTGAACTTAGTGGACTAAAGACTAAAGACACTCACACAACCATACACGCCCACATCCCCACACTATACAAGTTTACTAGTTATAGTGCAAGTAACATCAGTGCTACACTGACCCCTACATACACAGATATACGCAGCCCCGTACGCAGGGGGGGCGGATTTTAAAGATTATTTGGGCAAAAAAAAGGTCCAAATTTTGGGAATAAAGTCCACTTTTCACAAAATCGCCCCCCCCCCCTTTGAAAAAAGTCCACTTTTTCACAATCAGCACCCCCCATGAAATCCTGCGTACGGACCTGGATATACGTACACCCACAAACCACATCACACACCTCAACCTCACACACCACACACACCAACCTACCCCATACACACACCCCCCACCCAACACACGAACAACTTTATAAACAACACGAACAACTATTGACTGAAAACACAAGATTTTCATCGACAACAACGGATCTATTGGCACATCCCATCATTGATATTTTCATTATACCTATTTATGTAAGTAGCTATTTTTAAACGTTTTCTCTTACTGGAGGGGACCTATTAACGATTCACCATATTCCATCGAGTATATATTGTTCACATTATTACTCCAAAGTTGGAAATAGAAGCATGAATGTATGCAACATTAATTAATTTCTGAGATGAAATGATTTGGTTTTGAATTATCTTACATTCTCGAATAGCGATTGTGGGCATTCAGTTTCCCGCCATTACAGCGGGGCTTGTCACTGCGGGCTATGATCCAGTTATCACAGCCAAAGTTCATAATAATAAATAAATACTTGAATGAAGTATCTGAAATGAGTTTTATAAGTGATAACCAGGGTTGCAATACTATACCATTGAGGTATTACCGTAATGAACTGCGCCGAGTGCATTGCGGCGTATAAGCTTCAAGGTGTCGTTGATTTTCTCAACTTTCATTTCTCCAGTAGTTCATAATTGCTTGGAGGCATATCACATGTATTTTGGTAGGGGATATGTATTATTCAGGAAGACTGATATGTGTACCACAAAAATGGTATATGAGACCGAGGTTTCTGTGGTTATAAGTCAAAAAGCAGTATTTTCTAAAAATCATGAATATGAATAAAGGTGAAAGCAAATACAGGAAAGAGAACGTTAATTGTACATGACAAGCATTTTGATTTAATCTTCATCTTCTTTTGTTACAAAAAGTAAGTTCTTCTTCATCTTCTCCCCCTTCTTATTCATCACCCCTTTTCTTCTATTTCTTCTTCTTCTTCTTCTTCTTCTTCTTCTTCTTCTTCTTCTTCTTCTTCTTCTTCTTCTTCTTCTTCTTCTTCTTCTTCTTCTTCTTTTTCTGTTTCTTCTTCTTGATCTTGATCTTTTTCTTGTTCTTGTTTTTCTTGTTCTTGTTGGTGTTGTTGTTGTTCTTCTTCTTCTTCTTCTTCATAACACTACACACTAGAGAGGACATTAGTGGATAAAGGGGGAGGAGAGGTGCAGAAAGTCACGACAACAGCTTGTTCTTCCTCTTCTTGTTCTTCTTGTTCTTGTTCTTGTTCTTGTTCTTGTTCTTGTTCTTCTTCTTCTTCTTCTTTTCTTGTTCTTCTTCTTCTTGTTTTTGTTCTTCTTCTTGATCTTGATCTTTTTCTTGTTCTTGTTTTTCTTGTTCTTGTTGGTGTTGTTGTTCTTCTTCTTCTTCATAACACTACACACTAGAGAGGACATTAGTGGATAAAGGGGGAGGAGAGGTGCAGAAAGTCACGACAACAGCTTGTTCTTCCTCTTCTTGTTCTTCTTGTTCTTGTTCTTGTTCTTGTTCTTTATCTTCTTCTTCTTCTTCTTCTTCTTCTTCTTCTTCTTCTTCTTTTTCTGTTTCTTCTTCTTGATCTTGATCTTTTTCTTGTTCTTGTTTTTCTTGTTCTTGTTGGTGTTGTTGTTGTTCTTCTTCTTCTTCTTCTTCATAACACTACACACTAGAGAGGACATTAGTGGATAAAGGGGGAGGAGAGGTGCAGAAAGTCACGACAACAGCTTGTTCTTCCTCTTATTGTTCTTCTTGTTCTTGTTCTTGTTCTTGTTCTTGTTCTTGATCTTCTTCTTCTTCTTCTTCTTCTTCTTCTTTAACTCCACTCTTAGACAAACATGCAAGCACAGCTAAAGACGTGATACTGGGGAACTACTATTAGACAAACATACAAGCACAGCTAAAGACGTGATACTGGGGAATACTGAAAGTGGTAGGATAACTTTCTACTCAAGAAGGGAACTGTGCGACAAATGTAAATTATTCTTCATCATCATCATCTTCTGTTGCTTCTTTCTAAGTTTCTCTTCTCTCATTGTTCTTTTCCTTTTCTTCAGTATGAATGCGTAATGCAATCACCCTGTAGGCTGTTTTCATCTTTGGTCAGATAATAACATAGAAATCTTAGCAGGTGTTCAGGTGTTGGTTGACTGTATACAATACATATTGAGGTGCCTGTCTATTACATACAAGGCGGAGAAAGGAGATCAGTCTCTAGGGGCCAGAATATGAGCAAGACTTTAATGCATAACTCTTTGTATACACGCAACGATGTTATGATATTAATTCTTTTGCATTTGCATATTAGATCTTACGACTTTATCCTCAAATAACTGAAAGTTTTAAGAGCCATTGAACTTAGGCAAATAATATACTTGGCTGTATTTTTGGTAGATTTTACAAGTGATTGTAATTATTTTAAACTGTGATTCTGCCTTTATTTTGTTTTCAAACATCTGACCACCGCACTTAAGCAATATTTTACGCGCGCATGAAAGGGCAAGTTGCCAACACGAGGCGGTTTATTCCGAATTAAATCCGGGCTACCAAAGTTTAAACCGAGTGGGTAATTTATCATGGTATACATATTTGTTGGAAAACCCCGTAAACCACATGGAGCTGCGATCCAGGAACATTGCACTGCTCCGTTGTATTATTCATAAAGGGAATGGGTGTGGCGAGTAGTACTAAATAAATGTCCCGTTACAGCGACCTTTTGCCAAGGGATTTACAATAACGAGCGCGGCGACTTCCGTAGTAAATAAAACTTTTTTGTAGGTCCAATGTTAGAAGGGCCCCGCAGGGCTAGTAAAGCCAAATAACTTATAAAAGCTTAAACTTTTGGATAAGAACAACATTGTTATTGACGGATGAAAAACTATTAAATATCCATATTCTCCGACTTGGTTTATGGATCCGAGCTAATGTATCGTGGTATTCCTTATTCTATGCCTTACTAGTGCGCACGTTAGGTATGATTAAATTGTCAAACGTGTACGTGCTGCTACTGGTATTGCTGTAAATTTGACAAAGTTGAAAAGAACAGATCAGATTTGTATTGAACAATGGAGATGGGCCCGGATTAATATGAATCTAAAAGCACCACATGCAGAAAATCTCGTTATAGTCAATGGTCATTGATGTTGGTCATAGAAAGCCTGAATGGAAGTAACGGAGGTCAAAAACCGCAAGATGTGTAATACCATGAATACGGATCATCCACTCCAGGACATAATTAAAAATTGATGGTTGTATCAGGTAGTACATTACTGACGCTAGTTTTGATTATTTTGTAAATTTTTTAATAAAATAGATAATTACAGTAGCCTCCAAAGATACAAAAGAACTACTACAATACTTCACTTGAAAAGCGCGCCACTGGCCATGTGAAGCAGATGCAAACAGCGAAACAAGCTATAGGCACATTCTGGAGGAAAAACCGGGTAACGTCATGCCACTGATCGGAAGGTACGCAATATACGTTCCTGCCACTCAAGACATTTTCACTTTCAAGTTCACGATATCCGTGTCACTGCGTTCAAGAAAATAAATCTCATGATACACTAAATGTTGACCAGATTGAATGATTTGCCACAAGGCCAACTGAAAATGCAATTTCCTACTTCCATGGTACATTTCTAACATGATGTACTAACCGATTTTCAGGAAAATCTTTCAATTAATTATCAAATTCTTAAAAGCTTTACAAAATCGGTGCCTCCATAAAGTGTTACCTTGCTTGTAATGTATTATATTCCTTCTATGAATGGACAATTTACGTGTACACTCTGAAGGCCTCTCATCGTGACTGAGGGGAAAACAGTTTGCCTTGAAACCCATAAAAGCGCTGTTTAATCTTGATGGAATCGTTCCATTGTTATGTGTTCTTTGCGAGTTACCTGAATATACCTCACATTAGCAATGATGTACCTTCTTCTTTTCCTTTTTGCGTTTACGTTTACGTTAATGTTAATTTATTTTGCTTCTTTGTTAACAAGCATATCATGATTTCTTTCCCCAATAACTATTATAAAAAAACAATTGTGCTAATAATAAAATTGGTTAAAATATCTAAATCTTGTGAAGCTTTATTCTTTTGTTGGTTCCTGTTTAACATGTATAGTTTAGTTGCTTCTATTATACCATTGTCATGTTTCCTTCTCGAAGCACCTGCTGCAAACCAAACAAAGGTGTTTTATTACAAAGAATGAGTTGTGCCGCAAAAGGGTATGTCAGTTTAGGATATTTTGAAGATTCACAACTTTAGCATTGCAGTTTGTATAGCGCGTGTATTACGGTATATCATCATAGACATTTCTACGGATTCAATATTGTATCACAAGTACACCAGATCTTGTTCATGTTGTTCTTGAGAATTAAGGCATGTGTATCAAAACGAAGAGTGTAGTAGGATAAAATATGTGACGTGTCATGTCAAAACCAGACACTTTTGGGCAGGGTCATAAATGGAGAAATAGCCAAAAATCTGCCCAGGGTGATTTTTTCCCAATTTGAGTTTGTTAGAAATTTGTGGTGTTATTAATGTTAAAAATATTGTCTTATAGTTTCAGACCGGAATATAACTGGCATCTTGTATTTTATGAGACATTTTTCAAGGTAATTCCTACTCTCAACATTGTCAATAATATTTTTAAAGGCCGATATCTCAATTTCCAATTTTATAATACCATAACTTACGAACTCAATATCTTCGCTTAGGAATGTCCGATTTCTTTGGGGAAAACGGCCTTGTGGAGCAAAATATCTCTTTATTTAAGATATGTAAAAACCACAAAATTGATAACCTGCCCAAATTTGAAATGTGTCTGCTTTTGACATGACACGTCACATATGTTCACAAACATAAAGAGAGAGATTGAGGATGTGGGCGAGGTGGAGAGAGTGAGTGCGAGTGAGAGGAAGACAGACAAGGGGATAGAAAGAGAGAGGAGGAGAAGAGAGACAGGGGAAAGAGAGAAGGAGAGAGAGAGAGACAGAGAGAGAGAGAGAGAGAGAGAGAGAGGGGGGGGAGAGAAAGAGAGAGGGATGAGACAGAAAGACAGACATATAGAAGGACAGACATACATATACAGACATAGTACACCACATTCCACGCTAAAAAAATCGCGTACCATAATACTAGGTGATGCTGAAAGTGTGTGCAAATAATATAATAATAATAATAATAATAAATAAGCATTTATAATGCGCCATTTATCTAGAAAATTAAATCTAATCCAAGGCGCAAAAACACAAATACAAATTACAAAGCAAGAATACATAATCATGTATGCATGAAACAGAGTTAACAAAAAGGATAGTTGAATAAAACAAATCAACTATCCAAATTGTTAGCTCTATACAAATTCATACAACATTATACAAAATACAACCAACATGAACCAAAAATCCTTAATACATGTTAAACAAAATACATAGCAGTATATGAGCATGATAAATCAAACATTAGTTGACATTATACGCAGCATTGAATAAGAAAGTTTTGAGTCCAGATTTGAACTGATCAACAGAAATTGATTGTCTCAGATTATAGGGAAGTGAGTTCCAAAGTTTTGGTGCAACAGTAGAAAAAGCACGGTCTCCCGGAGAATAATTAGATCGTGGAATTTTTAATAAACATTTGTCTGACGATCTTAGAGTGCGTGCAGGTGCGTATGGAACGAGAAGGTCCGTGATGTAAGATGGTGCAATGTTGTTTAAAATAATGTGCAACAATTATGTAACGCATATTCAGTGTGCATAGTCTAGTTTGTGAACGCAAAATGTGATTGGACAATCGAATTGTCGTCGTTATAAAGACAATATGTGATGCAATCAAGCAAAATGAGTCGGATGTCGGGAATATTGATTTAGCGATATAATCAATATAACTTCCTTTGTATTTTATTGTTCTGAGCAACACTGAAATCGCCATATCTCTGGAACCATAAGTCTAAATCAAGAATCGCAACACATTAAACAAATCAATGGTGAACACTTCGTTAATGTTTGAGTATATTTTCATATTCATTATTTGGTCCATTTTATTTTTCATAGTGCTTTGTACTAGTAATCTCACGCATTCAATATAGATTACAGACTAATTGTAAACATTGTTCTAACATAGCTTAAATTCTCTATTTACATGGCCTCTTTACAGACAATAGAATATCACCAAGTTGACAAAATATATAATTAGAATTGACAACAGTCGCATTGTACCAGAGCAGTGTTTTTCTTTAATATGATTTCTTCGTCTATATGGAGCTTTACTGTAAATATCAAAGTTTATAATAATATCATGTTAACATTATTTGTGAAGAAAACATAATTAGAACAATTTGCCTCAGAACACAACACACCAAACACAGTGAATGGTTTAAGGCGACGGTTAACCTTTAGGGATATTTTTTACAGTTTTCCGCAATTTTGATACAAGTAATTTCTTTTTGAAAGTAGTTATATGCAGAGAAGGTATGCTACACTTCCCACAATGCATTGCCTCTGTATCAGTTTTCTGGGCTTGTAGGCTATGAAGTTCGAGCAGATCCTAGTCTCGAAAATTGTGCACGGTTGTTAGATGGAATGTAAAACTGAGTTATTTTAAAGAAAAGTTGAACAATGATGGCGCTATTTATCTTAAATCTTGTTTGCATCTTGCAAGGGGTAGATACTTGTATAATGGTATTAGACAATCAGAAAAAGACTTGCAAATGGCAAGGACATTTTCAAAAACTTTATATCATGAATTTAAGGAATAATTTAATTTAAATATAAATGTAAATATCGCCCTCAATTTACATAGAAATGTATAATTTGTAGAGAAAAATGACAACAAAAAGCATAAAAATATGAATAATTTGATAAAAGAAACGCAAATCTATGTTAAAAAGAGCTAAAAATACAAGTGTATTTAAATGTGATAGCTGCTGGTATTATCCAATTGAAAATTATATAACTGTTTGTTAGAAAAATTAATAAATAAGTAAATCACATCAAACAGCCGTGTGTGGTACTTTATTGACTACCAACCCCTGTTTAGCCAGTCGATTCTCAACATGAAAAAGGCATGTTTTAAAGGAAGCCTGTGCACAGACATAGTAGTGTCATGTGAAAACAGGAGGTAGTGTAACATGTTGCAAAGTATTCTGGGATGGGTATTGCATTTTCTCTGGGTTATACATATTATGCACCTTGAAATCTGGGAAGAAATTTGAATACGGTATTGCAGTTGTAGTTTTGTGCCTCCCTACGTGCCGACATTAAACTTATTTTGACACATAACATCCAAAACAGGAAAAATATTACAACTATTAAATTTATTTTGTTAAAGCCTCTATAATTAAAGGACAATGTTTTATTCGTCAAAATATCTCAGAACTCTCCAAACCTGGTCTACCATTTAGCGTTACCTTACGAGCTAATTCTAGATACAAACTTTATACAAAAGGTGACATGGAAGTGGTTCACAAGTCATGATTTGACATAATTATTACTCATGTTACTCGAATCCCCAAAGTTCTTAACAAATAACGGTATTATTGTGAAAGAAACATACTTTATCTGCAAGTCATTTAAGAAGTTTCATGTAATCAAAATATTTAATTCACAAACAAACAAGTCTAAAACTGTATTTACACTTCGTCGCTGACACATGAACGACTGCCTTTTGACTATAGTCAGTTTCTATATGAAACAGAATAAAGCGTCACAATTCAGTCAATCAGCGACTGAGTGTAAACTGAACATAATGATAGCTCCAAAGATATAGGTCAACATAAACTTGACTAAAATCACGTGATCTACTAATAACACAATTTCAGATTCTCGACGCATTCCATACCTAAATTATGCACAGGATAGTATTCTTTGCAAACATGAAAGAAAAATAATGCGAACTACTTCAATGCGACAGGTTCAAATTAATAGAGCGTTGAAAGTAATTAAAGTAAGATTATGTAATCTTTAAAACATTAGATCGATGTATTTAGGTACTATTATCTACATTATAATTACATGCACCCGATGCTTATAAATAATACAGGTTTATCTTGATAAAAAAAAACCCGACGAATTCCAAATCAAGTATAGGCAGTATAACGTGGGAGCTATAAAATCAGGACAACAAATTCAGGCATCAATATGACCAAGGAAGTAATGGCAGCTTACACACTCTGATCGTGTATAATGTATGCATTATTATGAATAACGAACAGAAAAACATTTAATCTTTGCATCAATAATATCAATTAGGTCATACGTTGTATTCTAATTGAATAGTTTTTCACATTTCTGTCGTCATCGATAAAAAATTGTATTTTGAAAAATGAGTTCTTCGATGTTTTGGAATCGGCAATACTCACGACGTGATAGAATGTTTCTGTCTTAGTCGTCACACTTGATTACAGATGTAGCTAACAAACCTATTCTAGAATCGCAATATGTCATGATTTCAATATGCTCCAGGCCTTAGTCTCATAGCGTATGTGATGAAATGAAGCAAATTTGAGTCCAAAGTCGGCAAAATTGATTTTGAGCTATGACCTAAATAATTTAATAATTTCTTTCATTTCTTATTGTTTCATTTCATAGAGATGATCATATACGTAGTAACAAAATCACAAGTTCGACATTGATACAGTTTCTGCATATTGTAAACTGTTATTGAGCATAAATATTAAGCCAAAATCTCCAAATTAATTCTGTACCGACAAGTGTCTTATTTTTCTTGATCTCATCATGTATGTGTCTAATGGGTGTGCTCCTAATGATGCAAACTTTTAACACAAATCTGTCCGGTTCAATATCGAAATTAAGGTCAAGTCAAATGCATTATTGCAATCATTACTGCATAAAACTGTCGATGTCATTAACCTGAGAATGCAAATTGTATGCCAATTGATGATGAATAACGCATCTAGTTTAGTTAAATTAACCTGATGTATAATATGCTGGTACTATAAGTACGAACACACGGGTTAAACACTATGGATGCGTAATAATTTGAACAAACAGATGTATCCTTCCTGGCATTGATAAAAAAATGATATATATTTCCCACCCCAGCCTCAAAACAATGCTTATTGCACCACATGATGTTGTTATTTGCTACACGTATGCTTTCTACTGAAGATAGTACTTATTATTTGCCAAACATATGCTTTCTACTGAAGAAAATACTTATGTTTTTAATTGCTATAGGTATGCTTTTACTGAAGCTAGTACCTATGTTTTAATTGCTATACGTATGCTTTCTACTGAAGATATTATGTTAATGATTGCTGACGAATGCTTTATACTAAAAAATAGTACCTATGTTATC